>NC_090172.1:59763888-59853888 GCF_024679245.1 Pseudorasbora parva | reverse complement strand
TTTTTTCTCAAAGAGTCTCTTTTTTTTAAAAAGAGTCTGAAAACATTTTGTTTAAAGATTCAGTCTCTCTGTCTAAACCCTTCCTTTCCGAGAGCCTACTCTGGTCTGATTGGTCAGATGGCCGCGTCTGTTGTGATTGGTCCTCCACCTATAGTGATTATCGGAAACAAAACAGCCATTATCATATCTGAATTTCAGCTTTGGATCTTCCTCTGATCCTGATACACAGCAATACGAGCAGTAACAATGGCGGCGGTTTTACCGTATCAATTCCGGTGTGAGTCTTCATCCTTTCTGCATGAAAAGTGGAATCTCAGCGTTGAATACAGCGTCTTCTCGACATGAACAACACAAACCAAACTCTTCCAGTCTCAGCTACAACTACAGTGTTTGGGGGGCAAAATTGTTAGCGGGAAGCCAATGTAGACATTAGACTGGCCTTTTGCAAATGTGTTGCCATGATTTGGAGGTGTGTAACAGGAAGTGTGAATGGGAGTACTGACGACTCGTTTCCGCTTTCTTCCTTTTAGGAGACAATGGCTGCATCTGCACACTTCCCTACTATGTAGTAGGCAGAGGCGGACAGTCGTGGAGTATTTTTACTTTCTACTCTAGTAATTTTTTAAGTATGTACTTTATTAGTGTTTTTCTTTAGAAAACTTTTACTTCACTGCATTACGAAGCATGCTTTATAATGTCATACTTTTTACTGCACTACATTTCATAAATAAAAGTTGTTGTTTTCTTACCTTTAATACTTAATTACTAGCCTGACGTGGTCATACTTAATTCTAGTCAGAATATGAGTCTGATGCTCCATTGGGCTGTGATTATGGGGCGTGTTTCAACCGAACCAGGAAAGACCTCGATTGGACAGACCGACAACCAATCAGAGCAACAGAGCGACGCATTGTCAAATGTCAACAGAGCTCAACTGCACTGTGTTGCCAAGTCCGCGTTTTTTTCCGCGGGTTGTTTTCTATGTCTGCGGGTTGTTTTCTATGTCCGCAGGTTAAATTATGTGATATATAGATCCATGAGTGCGCATTTTAGCAGGCAACCTTGCCAAATAACACACCCCCCAAACACCTTTTTTTTCGGAGAACCCCCTGAGAAGCTATTGTTTTGGGCTAGTAGTTGGCGGATTTTGTTGTAAAAACTTGGCAACCCTGTCTGCACGCGCGCTGGAATAAATGATCTTTGCCGGTGTTGTAAAAAAATAACATAACTTATTGATACACAGAGTACTTACCCAACATGATCATCATTTCTGAGAGAAATAGTGAAGGTGAATGCAGATACAAACAAGCTCTCCGTTTAGGATTCGAGTAAATATAACCCAAGCCCCTTTGATGACGTGATGATTACGTTACTGTTTATCATCTGTCCGTCATCGTCTAAAGCCCGCCCTGATGATTTCATTGGTCAGTTTCTGTTCGGGGATAATTACTCCTCTATGGAGCGAGGCCAGACTGAACCGCCCGACCTAAAATTTTTGTGGGCGGGGCTAAGCTCGGCTGCCATCCAGGCTACATTTTTAATCTTTGAATGCTTTTACTTGAGTAAAGTATACAGCACTACATCTTTTATGTAATTAAGTATTAAACAATATTCAATATGAAATGTATTACTGTAAAAAGTACAATATTATGTTTTGGAATGCTGTGAAGTAAATGTTTTCCAAAGATGAACACTGATAAAGTACTTGAAAAACGAAATTGGAAAGTAAATATACTTCAATACAGTCCGCCTCTGATAGTAGGAGAAAAACAGTACTGTATGTCCAAACTCACAATACTCATAAAAGTGTAGGCAAAAAGTACTCGGTTGACCTACCACTTCAAGGGAGATTCTGAAGAGTGCATACATTGGACATTGATTTATCCCCAATAGTACGTCCAGATTACATTCATACTATATAGAGCATACTTTTTTTAGTGGTCATGAAGTAGCCTAATTACTTATTCAATATAATTGTACTTTCCTGTAGCTCAACCAGTAGAGTGTGGCACTAGCAACGCCAAGGTCATGGGTTCAATTCCCAGGGAAAGCAAGAATTGACAAAAAAATGCATACCTTAAAATGCAATGTAAGTCGCTTTGGATAAAAGCGTCTGCCAAATGCTTTAATGTAATGTAATGTAAATATAAGAAGCTACTCAAGAGAGTATGCATTTCGGAGACATGCAGCAAATAATTGTATTTGTTGTGCACGTTGATCTTTAAAACTCTGCAGACCTTCTACCTTCCCAAACAGCTATTACACACTGCATGAATTGTAATATTCGACAAAGAATAATAGGGGCATTTTAACACTCTCGTTCTCTCGCTCTCTCTCTCACACACACACACATACGTTCAATACACCCACTTTTCAGTCATAAACACACTCAGAGTTATTAAGTTCTTAGCTTGTCGTCTCCTCTGTGATCGTGCAAACCTTTCGATATACCGCGGCGGGACGCCCTCTAGTCACCGGTGGTAACAGAGATATAAAAACCCAAGCCGGCGTGACACTTATCGCTGCCTCCTAACAAAGTTTTTTCAGCTGAGTGCATGGGAAAAGAGAGGGATATGGCACTTCGGATCAATAAAGACATCTGTTTATTAGATAGAGCGGCGCTGTGACATGCTTTAGCTGGGGAGTGCAGCGCTGGGGTGTAATATTATAGATGTTCCCCTGCTGAGAGCTGACAAGACACACGGTGGCCCGGAGTTATATGAGCACTGCGAATTTATTCAGTTAGAGGACATGCAGGGGGAGAAGGTGTGAGATGAAGGAAAACTAGAGAGAGAGAGAGAGAGAGAGAGAGAGAGAGAGAGAGAGAGAGAGAGAGAGAGAGAGAGAGAGAGAGAGAGAGAGAGAGAGAGAGAGAGAGAGAGAGAGAGAGAGAGAGAGAGAGAGAGAGAGAGAGAGAATGGATGAGGCTGAGAAAGAGACGAGATTGGGTATTAGCAAAACTACAGAAAACTTTTATATGAGCTTGCTACACTGTAAAATATTGTGGGTTTAACTTACAAAAGTAAGTAACCTGGTTGCCTTAAAATTTTGAGTTAATTGAAATTAAGAATTTGAGCTGATACAATGAAAGAAAATAGAAACTCACAATATTGTATCGGAACTACATAAATAATTTGATAATTCATGAAAATAGCACTATTTGGCATGTTTCACTGCGTCATCACAAATAACACAAACACAATTACCCAATATGCTTACAAAATCTCTTAATAATATTTGAACAAAGGTTGTCAAATCCAAAAATGTTAATTGTATTAACTCATTTTTTTATTTCAATGAACTCAAAAATAAGGGTAACTTATTTTTTGCATAATTTTTTACAGTGTAGAGTTTGCAGAACACACACAGAACACAGCTCTTCACATCTGCACGTCTTTACTCGTCTGCTTTTTATCATTTGGGCAACCTCTACTTTACAGTCAAAAACATCTGGCTGAATAATGTATTTTTACGATTTTTTTCGGATTTCGAAAAATGGATTCACAATTTCAAGCCAATGAAAAATATAGAGCTGACATAACTACAATATATATATATATGTGGTGATATACCAGGGCCATCTTACACTCAGGGCCATTTTTTGGGATTTCCACCTTGATTTGGCCTACCCAAACTGAAAAGCTTCCCATACACACATACAGTGGTCTGAGTTCAAAATGTTGGTGTCATTTTACAGGAAACCCTTTGAAGTTACATAAAACACTGCTAAAAGTGATCAGCATGGAAGTATATGTTGTCTAAGATGTAATAACCCCCCCAAAAAAGTAGGCGCTTTTTGATTTTCCCCCCCATAAATTCATTTTTGAAAGTGTGTAACTCAGGCCCTGTGTGCTCTAGGACCCTGCAGACAGTTTGGGCTATTTCCACTAAATTACAGAAAATAGTGGAAAAAAGAAGTTTGTCTGTGTGATGTTGTAAACAAGATTTATTCAAATGGGTCTGAAGGGATGACCCCCCCTCCCACCATCATATACAGTGATATAAATGCAACATCCCAGTGTCATTAAATTAATTATACATGCTGGAAGCAGCCCAAAGTGTCTGCTGGGTCCGAGAGCACACAGGGCCTGAGTTACACACTTTCAAAAATGAATATATAAAAATCAAAAAGCACCTAATTTTTTGGGGGGTTATAACAGCTTACACAACATATACTTCCATGTTTATGACTTTTAGCAGTGTTTTATGTAACTTTAAAGGGTTTCCTGTAAAATGACACCCACATTTTGAACTCAGACCACTGTCTGTGTGTATGGGAGGCTTTTCAATTTGGGTAGGCCCAATCCAGCCGGAAATGGCACCAGAGTAATTTAGTGTAAATACATTACTTTCTCTAAAACAAATGCCAAAGTGATGCTTATCTCCAGAAAGTAGAGACTCTAAGCTTTCAAATGGTACCACAGCTCCTCCACAGACATTTAAAATGGAAAGTATACCCTTGTGAAAAAGAAGTGTGCTTAATTGTATTGAAAGTGTATTTTTTGTGCACTTAATATATTTAAAGTATATTTTTTTTTAAATGCACTTGTAGATAATATGATATAATTAAAATTAAGTGCCACTTAAGTGTACTTAAAGAGAATACACTTTAATGACAATATTTCTAAACACACTTAAGTACACTTTTTTAAAATTCACTTTGTAATAATATCTAATTAATTTGTATTTTTAAAAAGTACACTTTCATGACAATATTTATAAACACACTTCAGTGCACTTTTAATAAGTGTACTTTGTAATAATATCTAATTAATTTGTACTTTAAAAAAGTACACTTTCATGACAATATTTATAAACACACTTTAGTACACTTATAATAAGTGCGCTTTGTAATAATATATAATTAATTTGTACTTTAAAAAAAGTACACTTTCATGACAATATTTATAAACACACTTTAGTGCACTTTTAATAAGTGCGCTTTGTAATAATATATAATTAATTTGTAGTTTAAAAAAGTACACTTTCATGACAATATTTATAAACACACTTTAGTGCACTTTTAATAAGTGCGCTTTGTAATAATATATAATTAATTTGTAGTTTAAAAAAGTACACTTTCATGACAATATTTATAAACACACTTTAGTGCACTTTTTAAAAATGCACCTTGTAATGTCTACACCTAAATTTACTTAAACCATTTTAATTATGAGTTTGTTTCATAAAGTACACTTATTTTACTAATGACAAAGCACATGGAAAATAAATGATTTAAAAAAAAATTAGTTGTCCAAATTTACATTGGTTAATGTATTTTTCTTCAAAATTTCACTCGCTTACACTCCAGTACAACATACTGTTGAAATGTTATAACTAGCTCATATGAACTCAACAACAAGTGTCAGTTTTCTACATAATTTGACATTGTCAATCTTTATGAGAGGAGTTGTCTAATGTACTGTAGGCTACTTTACATCTGTGTAGAATAACCTACTTTCAATATTATGTTGTTGTATGGCGATTAAACACACATTTAATTGCATTAATTCCAAGAAAAAGTTGAACAAATCTAAACCAAATTAATTTGCATTCAAATTCAGTTAAAATAGGCTACATTTAATTTTAATCAGACTCTAAACATGATTGACTTTTAGTTAGGTGAATGAGTCAAGTTCTCTGAAACACAGTCCAACTACACAGTGTGTTAGAACAACCTGAACAGAAATGGATAATTAATAAGTGATTTATAATCAACATTTAATGCACGAAATATCTTATTTTATATTTATACTTAATATTTCAATGCGCATGCGCCAAAAATACTACGTCATGATTTTGAAAAATGCGCGTCCGCCATGATTGCGTCCGCCATGATTGCAAAATGCGTGAGGAAAATGAAGCTGAAGAGAACAGACAACAGAGGAGCGAACCGTTTGGATCATTACAGATGAGACATTATATGCTACAAATAACGTGTCAAGTAAGTATATCTTGATATAAGCTCTCTTGATTTTACATTTTCACCGTAACATGGTAGCTCTCTATTACAGTGTAGTAGTTATTTAGTTTAATCGCAGATAGGATAGACGCAATATGGACTCGGGAGGTGAATTAACATTAATCATGTTTCCTACGTATCTAAGATTGTATTATTCATATTCATGTATCTAAGATTGCATTATAATAATTTCTTAAATCGGAATGTGATCGCCGGTGTGGGCATGATCAATGAATTTGCCTGCTGTAAATACAATATTTTAATCGATCTCCTACTTTTTAAATGGACAGAAGACATTTAACGTTATATACATTTATTCCATATATTACCTTATCGTATAACAACAACCAGTAATGAAATAATGATTTTAATATGTTCTTTTCTTTTTGCATTTGGAGAGTAAGATGTTGCTATTTGTGTTTTTAATATTTTGTGCTTATTTTTTATTTTATTTTGTAGGATCAATACAGATGTGTTATTGGAGATCCAGTGCAAGCTGTGTGGAATCACAGAGCCATCTTGATGAGGTCAAGTTAATGTTAATTATGAATTTATGCCCAGCCATGACACTGATCACACAAGCTAAAACATAACTATCAAGTCTTTAGCTTTTAAATGCTTTGCATCTTTTCCATTTGTAAGTAATACATACCCACTTGTGCATTTACAGATCCCCTAATCATTATATATTTTACAGGCCACACACCCAAAGGAATGGAGCCGCAGCATTTCTGTGCCAGGCGTGGTAAATGCAGGAACATCCTTCATGGAGATGGGCGAGGAAAGCTGAAACTTGCAAGGCAAGATGAGGAAAAATGCAAGAATACTTTTCTCAATTTACATTGGTCTTGGGTTATTTATCTATATTTAAGTTATGTTTAATTCCCTGTAAAGTAGGAATAAAAACCATTATTAAAATGTTCTCTATTTTTAAAGTCCAGTGTCAGTGAAGATGATGTGCTCAGTGGGATACGTGAAGGAACCTCTCCAATCATTCTACCCTGACCACTGAGGTAATTCATCACATAGGGGATGCAGTTGTGGTCAAAAGCTTACACACACCGTGCAGAATAAACTGCTTCATCAGGGCAGTACTAGATAAAAAAGAGACAACATGCTCATTTTTATGATCCCTCTTATGGCTATTTCTTTTTTTCTTCTTTTTTTCATACAGATACTGCTGTGTGAATATATAGTGTACATCTATCGTTTTAATTTAATTGAGCCAATTATAATAATGGATAGATCTGTTTTATAAACAAGTTTTTTCTTTGCGTTTTCTTTTTCTTTCCTCAAGGTATATATTTTTGCTTTCCTGCCTCTTTGGAACATGTCCATTCACATCTACTGCGGAGAGATGGTGCGCCAGTTTCCTACTGATGGAGAGCTTCTCGGACATTGACATAAACAGCACTTTCCAAACAACTTGAAAATAGTTGGTGACAAACAATTTTGTGTGCCTTTGGAGTTCTTCCGTTTTTTTTTTTTTTTTTTTCATTCACTGTAATGCTGGAATAAGATTTTAGAATAAACCTTTTGGTCCTAATTTTGGTGCTAGTAAAGGTTTAAGAGCTTATAAGTTCAGTAACACTTTACAATAAGATCTAATTTGTTAACGTTATTTAATGTATTGACCAACATGATCTAACAGTGATTTCTTTTTATTATTTTTTTTTATTTAATTTTTTACAGTGTTTATTAATAGTTGTTGACCTTGCTTAATAAATTATAGTTCAAAGCTAGTTAATTAAATTTATAGTCATTGTTCATGCAAGTTAACAATGCATTAAATAATTAACATTTAAGATTGCATTAATAATAGGGGTGTAACAGTACACAAAGCTGACAGTTCGGGGAGGAACACTAAATATAAAAATGCTTCTTTTTTTTATTGGTTTACTGAACAAATTGTAATTGTCCTAATCTAAAGGTTTCTTAAAGAATTAAAAATATAATATAAAAAATATCTCTACTAATTATTATTATTATTATTACCTTTATTTAACCAGGAGGAGAACTCACTGAGATTAAAATGTCCTGTCCTGGCCAAGATAGCCAGCTGTGTTTGCATGTACAGTTATACATAAAAAGTCACATAAAAAACATAAAACATACAACCAGTCAAAAACAATTACACACCATTAATTTACTCTCAAAATGATGTAGTAAAATTTTAAAATGACTAAATGTCACCGGATCTTTTAGCTTCAACTCAGTCTGGAGCAAATTCCAATCTGAGGCTGCGACATATCTGAAGGATGTTTCACCAAGCTTAACTCTAACAAAGGGCACACATAAAGATTATAATTTGATTCAGAATGTAATATATAATTGCCTTGTTGTTTCTGTTTAATCAAACGACAAAGAATGCTGTATAGTGTAGACTATATAGGGAGGCCTTACTTGCACTCGCATTGTATGCAAACGTGTAAACTTCTCATAAGACCGTTTTTGCATTAACTTATAAATCTAATTATAGGTTAGATTTTTTTCAGGTTTTCAGGTTAAGTAGAATATGATGAATATATAGGCTAATATAATGCATACATTTAGTGAAAGAGTTCATCTCTCTCGTGTTTTATCGACATCTTTCTGCTGTTGAAACACTGAACGATTACACAATGTGATACATTTTAGTAAGTTGTAATGTATCCTTAACATACCTTCTGATGTTAATTCATGTTTATTCTTTGACTATGACAAGGTGATCACATTCACTCGTGCCGCAGTGCTGCTTGAACTGATGTCTTTACAGTGATCTGTCATGTCACATTAAAGAGCATCAATATGGCATCACTTGAATTTAATGATAAAATTGACAGAATACATATGTTCTTATGAAAACTTGTATTGAAGTGTGTTCCACTCATTAAACAAGCCGTCTGTTAACTGTTAAAGATTGCATTCGTACCGCTCGGTACACACGTGCACTGTACCGGAAGTCCTTTACTGAACCGGTTCAGTATGAATACATGTGCCGTTACACCCCTAATTAGTAAATGTTGAAATTAACATTAACTAAGATAAATAAATGTTTATATTATTATTCATTCTAGGTTCATGTTAAATTAAGTAGTTAACTAATTAAACGTTACCCAAAGTTTTGAATCTTAGTGTTGTACATGAAACGATTCTTTTCTTTCCATTTGTTTGTATTTATTCATCTGTTGTGTGAGGTAATTTTCTGTGATGGGTAGATTTAGGTACCTTTGAATGAGGGAGATATATAATAATGCATATAATTACATATAATTGCATATGATCCTCATTGTCCTCCAGACTCTTTCTAAATGAATTTGTGTTTGTGTAAATAGTTTTTTGGGTTTTTCTTGGGCATCAAAAAAAAGTTTTTTTTGTATATTTGTTTTACAGATCGTTTTGTCAATAAATGTAGAGGATTTAAATTTGGATGTGTTTATTATACGAAATTGCAGCTGTATTATTTGAAAAATTGAATTATGAATGTATTTCATTATATTAGAGTGTACATGTAAATTACGTTAAGGTATATTTTAGTTCATATTAATTGCTTGTTTTTAAGACAGTAGAATGGATGTCAGTACATTGAGCAGTGCACTTTAATTACAATTTTAATACACTAGAAGCGATTATGAAAGTACATATAAAGTTGTATTTAAGTACCACTTAAGTTGTTCCAAAAAATCACTCTTAATTGCAACTTATTGTATTTTATTTCAACTTAATATGTGATAAAATTTGAAATCAATTACATAGAATGTGTGTTAAGTACACCGAAAACATTGCATTTAATTCACACTTAAGTGTATATTTAGCTGACATTAAAGTATGTTTTAGTTCACATTAATTGCTTGTCAGTACATTGAGCAGTGCACTTTAATTACAATTTTAATACACTAGAAGCGATTATGAAAGTACATATAAAGTTGTATTTAAGTACCACTTAAGTTGTTCCAAAAAATCACTCTTAATTGCAACTTATTGTATTTTATTTCAACTTAATATGTGATAAATTTGAAATCAATTACATATAATGTGTGTTAAGTACACCGAAAACATTGCATTTAATTGCACAATTAAGTGTATTTAGTATAAGTATATTATCTGTGTAATAAGTACACTTTATAAAAGTACACTAAAGTGCACTTTTTTTCACAAGGGTATACATGACGATGTCATTCCCGTCCCTGCACAGTGTCCTCGAGTTATATGAAATAATATTTCAACTTTTTCTAGTAAAATATTAAAATAAAAAACTTTCATAATCTCATTTGCATAATGTCAGTCTATGCTCTACACATCTATGTGGACCCTCACACACTGTAGTTGTAAATGAGACTGGAAGAGTTTGGCTCGTCTTGTCACCGTGTGGAGAAGATGATGTTTTCTGCGCTGAGAATCCACTTTGCTGCACTTTAAAGGCATGAGGACTCGTGCTGGAATTGATACACAAAAGCCACTGTTCGTATCGCTGTGTATCAAGAGTTTAGGAAGATCCCGAGCTGAAATTCAGACATTTTTAGGAGTTTCCGTCAAGCACTGTAAGCGATAGACTAACCACAACACACTGGGTCGTCTGACCAATCTGAGCAGACCAGACCCAATTATTATAATTTTTTATATCAAAAAATATTGTTGATATTTTCAGCAATTATATGGACGAGTGCGAGCGAGAATTAAAAAAAAAAAAAAAAAAAAAAACGACATCCCAGCTAAAAGGGAACGTTAACGTTCTCTGAAAGTTCTCTCAAAGTTCTCTCAAAGTTATCAAAATCTTTATTGCAGTAACGTTATTAGAACGTTGTGCCAACGTCATTTGCTATTGAGAAACGTTCTAAAAACGTTAGCTATAAAAAGTTATTCTTACATTGTTAGTGGAACGTTTTAAAAACGTTACTACATTAAAAAAAGTATTAGTCATTACAAATTAGTCATACAGCTTTTTTCTCAAACTTCAGATACATAATTTGTATATCCAGAGACAACTTAATGACACTTAAATGCTATTTTCGTGTATATATTTATTTTTTTACAATCAGAAGAAAAATCTAGTAAACTAATTATGTATTAAATATAAATGCAATATGAATATAAAAGTCAATTATAAAAGTGGTTTTAGCTTTTTTAAAGAAAGAATAAGATGTCAATAACCAAAAGCAAGTACATTAAAGGAGAAAACAGGAATATTTTATTTGATCATACTTCACACCCTTATAAGAACGTTATTTAACATTCTTAGAACCTAATGAGAACGTTAATACAACGTTCCACAAACTGGACATTTCAACGTTCCTAGAACATTCAAAAACGTTTTTAGAACTTAATGGGAACGTTAGGGAAACGTTCTTATAACCTAAAATTGTTAGCTGGGATACTGTATTAGAACAACAGGGTGAGTAAAGGCAATTTTCATTTTAGGGTGAACTATCACTTTAAGTTTACCTTCATAAAACCTGTGGAAACCCTGCTCCTTACAATGTGACTTCCCTAACTGTAGCAAATCCTGCTCCTATAAATAAATTGCATCTTCGAAAACTGTGTCAAATATAATTGCTGTGCATGGTTTTCAGACGACAATGAGAAATTCTAAGACAGCATCTATTAAATGCCCTTTCTACCGCAGAGTTTGACATTTTGGCTTCCGGCAGCCATTACACAGAACAGAGGACTCCATTCATAGTACCGAGCGTCTGACACCAGACCTAAAACTATCTGTGAGACCATAAAACAGTAAGCAGAAAGCAACTTCCGGCCGAGACCTGGCACGCATCGTAGCGATCGCGGTCCAGTCATGCCATTCGGCTGGGAGAATGCCCACTGGAGTTCGACTCCACATAAGAGGAGGCATCATTGAGACAAATGCACACTGCTGTTCAGATGCAGGCGGCCATAGATCACAGCGCTTGTGGCTGTTTTATCTACTGTGTTATTATATTAAACTGAATCAAAGGCATACGCACAAGTAAGCCCTCGTGTAATGAAATGCCAGCCTGTGTATCGGCTTTAATGACGTTTGTTCGTCAGCTCGGATTGGTGCGAAAGCGTATGTGTTTTTCTAAATCGGTATGTGAAGATGGCCTATTTCAAGAGGAGCACAAGACGCTACTCTCTAAATATTTTCTTTTCCCCCAAGATCCTGTCTGAACACAACTTGTGAATGTCATTACAAACACTCCGTCTACACAGTATTAAAATATCTCTCCCTCTCTCAGGCTTTCTTCCTGATTCATAGCGGAGTACACAAAGACAAAAAACTTTGAGTCATTTATAGCATATGCAACTTCCTCCGAAATAACGAGCAACCATAAATTTAACCTCGCGGAAAAAATAAATAAATATGGCAGCATCTCCGCAATTTGAGCGTCGCAGGGAACCGGTGTGATTTACAAACCCATTCGGCTGAAGTTTTACGCGGGCGGTTGGTTTTATATTTTGACAGGACTCCAGCATTGATCGGGAAATTGAAAAATGTAAAAATGCAAGGCGCGTTTTGATATATATTGTAACGATAATCCACCGAGATGCTTTGGGATGTACAGATGCTTCAGAGTTATGTAATTATAATAGCTAAATGCGTAATCATTGTGCTCCTGGATAATGGAGAGTGCTGATATGGTCTTTAGACCGTGTGTGTGTGTGTGTGTGTAAATGTCTTCTGATGGCTTGTTTTCTCAGCGGTCGCACAAAAGATCCATTGCTCTGAGCGTGCAGACAGGGGGTGGCCATGGCAACACAGTCATTAAAGAGCCATTGAAGAAAATGCCACGAAGTACGAGAAAACACATCAAAACACACGCACACACACGCACTCACACACGGTCTATGTGGTTCTCCATAGGCGTAATGGTTTTTATACCGTACAAACCGTATTTTCTATCCCCTTACACTGTCCCTAACCCCTAAACCTACCCATTACACACACACACACACACACACGCACGCACACGCACACGCACACACACACACACACACACACACACACACACACACACACACACACACACACACACACACACACACACACACACACACACACACAGCCCTGCCCCTAAACCTACCCATCACACACACACACACACACACACACACACACACACACACTGCCCCTGCCCCTAAACCTACCCATCACACACACACACACACACACACACACACACACACACACACACACACACACACACACTGCCCCTGCCCCTAAACCTACCCATCACTGGAAACATTCTGCATTTTTACTTTCTCAAAAAAAACTTAATTTAGTATGTTTTTAAAGCTATTTGAAATATGAGGACATTTGAAATATTTTCTACAGTGCAAATACTACACTCAAAAAAATGAACATGATACTGTTCACTTTATTTAAGCAATTCATCTCGATTTTACACCATTATATCAGGTTTCTGGTTCAAATGTAATTGATTCATGTTAAACTGACTTAAAACCGTTACTCTTTGACATAACTTGATGTTTTTATTTTGAAATAACATGAATCAATCAAGTAACCAAACTGGACTTTCACTTCCCATCATGCTTTGCAAATGGGCTGAATTTGGAGAGTAAATGTTTAAATAAAGTGCTATTTTATGCATTTCTAACTAGATGAGAAAATGGAGAGACTTTTTAATGTTTAATGTTTTATGTTGTTATTTAAAAGTGTGTGTTATGTTAGTGTTTTTGGACGTTACCATTATAGTGAAGTGTAGAGCATGTGCTTGGGGTCAGGATCTGCCAATAACAATTAAAGTTGTTTTAATAAAATAATAAAAAAACTTCTTTGGGCATGTTATGGATGTAACAAAACCATCTAGCCAATACAATCTTGTAATGTAAAAGGTTTTTTAAATGTTGTAAAAAAATAGCATTTCACTAAATTAAAATAATCAGTTAAACTGGATTACTTGTTTATATATATATATAATATATATATATATATTAATTTCAGAGTAATTAAACGTAATAGTTTTGTACAAAATTAAGAATGTTAACCTGATTGAACTAAAGAGCGTTGAATTAACTTAATGTTAAAAAAATATATAAGTTTACCGAAATGAACAATGTTAATTAAATTCAACATAATTCAATTACGTGGAACCTGTTGACATAAAAAAATTAAGTAAATTCAACGTATCATTTTTTTGAGTGGGTAGTTCAGCGGTGAGTTACGTCGCTGTATGGGAAACGCAGTCCCACTGCGGCTCTCACTGTATGGCGTTAAAGAAAACTATTTGTCCAGCCCGCTTATGTTCACACACTTACGGTTACGAGTCCTGAAAATGTACAGGTGTATGAGTGTCAAAGAATGTGCTTCTCACTGCTGTAAACTTTCATATATACTATGAAATATCCATGATATTTTGAAAACCCTCCCCAGTGTAGGTCCCTGGGCTTCAGGCCATGCACACACACACAAACACACACACACTTACCAAACCCATTTGGTTGCTACCAGAGTGAGTGAATGATAATAAAAGTGTGCTTGTGCACATCCAAAGCACTCTCTTTCACTCCACTGCATTCGGCCCTTTCTGTGCCTCAACAGTATCTTACCTTTTATTCTCTCGCTTTCATCTGGCCTGATCTCCAGCGAGTGTGATGGTGTGTGATGGCAGTGTGTTGTGGTGGATCACACGTCTCTTTTATCACAGAGATGTGCGTGATGCCATACATGAGCGCAAACATATATGGACACCTCTGGGATGTGTCTCAGTGTGTGTGCGTGTGTGTGTGTGTGTGTGGGGGTGGGGTGGGGTGGGGGGGGGGGGGGGGGTTATCCCTACGTTGTGGGGACAAAACATGGCAGTAAAATCCTTTTCGGGACATTTTTAGGCCCCCATGAGGAAAATATCTTATAAATCACACAAAAGGAGTTTTTTTTAGAGAGTAAAAATGCAAAATGTTTCCTGTGATGGGTAGGTTTAGGGGCAGGGGCAGTGTGTGTGTGTGTGTGTGTGTGTGTGTGTGTGTGTGTGTGTGTGTGTGTGTGTGTGTGTGTGTGTGTGTGTGTGTGTGTGTGTGTGTGTGTGTGTGT
This sequence comes from Pseudorasbora parva, assembly GCF_024679245.1. Taxonomy (NCBI): domain Eukaryota; kingdom Metazoa; phylum Chordata; class Actinopteri; order Cypriniformes; family Gobionidae; genus Pseudorasbora; species Pseudorasbora parva. The sequence goes on along the minus strand of NC_090172.1, from coordinate 59,838,922 downwards.
GTGTGTGTGTGCGTGTGTGCGTGCGTGCGTGCGTGCGTGCGTCCCTGTTTATGTGGTTTATAAGGACACAAATTTGCAAAACTACATAAACTTTTCATAAAAAAGGTTTATGAGGACAATTCAAATGTCCTCATATTTCAAATAGCTTTAAAACATACTAAATAATTTTTTTTGAGAAAGGGTAGGTTTACGGGCAGGGGCAGTGTGTGTGTATGTGTGTGTGTGTGTGAGTAATGGGTTTAGGGGCAGTGTAAGGGGATAGAATATACTGTTTGTACGGTATAAAAACCATTACGCCGATGGAAAGTCCCCATAAAACATGGAAACACTACATGTATGTGTGTGTGTGTGTGTGTGTGTGTGTGTGTGTGTGTGTGTGTGTGTGTGTGTGTGTGTGTGTGTGTGTGTGTGTGTATTAAAGGCTTTGGCAGTGATTCTTTCACAGAGTTCACTGCTTTCAAAAGGTATGGTAACACAAATAGACAGAGCACAGCTTTGCTTTAAATAGAAGAACATTCTTTAATAAAAGATGACAGAGGAGCAGGCTCATCTATGTGTGTGTGTGTGTGTCTGAGTGTGTGTGTGTGTGTGTGTGTGTGTGTGTGTGTGTGTGTGAGTGTGTGTATGTGTGTGTGTGTGTGTGTGTGTGTGTCTGAGTGTGTGTGTGTGTGTGTGTGTGTGTGTGTGTGTGTGTGTGTGTGTGTGTGTGTGTGTGTGTGTGTGTGTGTGTGTGTGTGTGTGTGTGTGTACAATGCGATTCAAAAGTCTGAGACTATTTGTGAAAATTCTTCTATAGCTTCTATGCAGCCGAATACAGTTCTGTTTTTGAGTTGGTTATGTTCACACACAGTACGGTTATTTACGGGAGTGAGAACCGTATTCTTTAACCAAACTCACACCCATAAATGTTCAGAACGTACAACTGTATTCTCTGAATACCTGCGGCTTGTGGGCAGAACCGAACTGGACGACTAGTTTTCTGTCACAACGTGCAAGAGAACCGGTCTGTGCTGCACAAACGTGTCTGCTGTGTGTTGTGTGTTTTCTTGTGTGGTTTCGGTAACTTACAGCGAATGAGATATGAGCTGTGTGTCGTCTGAAGGTTTTAGGTAAGGGATAATGTACACCCAGCCGGTTGTTATCGCAGAATAAACCCCGACAGAGTGATCAGGACTTGAATCAAGTCTGAAGGGGTTTATTCTGCGATAACAACCGGCTGGGTGTACACTATCCGGCTTATTACACGGCTACTAGTCTCAAATAAATTAGACACAAAATATTGTCTTGAGATTAAATATTGTATTAGCTCTTACGCAAAGCTTCTGCGAAGAAAAACAGTTCCAACCTGCTTTAAGCCTTTATCTATCGCTGCTAAATGTTCAAAATGAATGCTGAAAGGGTTAGTTCATCCAATCAGAAGCAAGTATTTCACAGAGCCGTGTAATAAGCCCAGTTTACACCTGCTATCAAGAAGCGTTTTGGTCGATCAGATCACAATTGAACGACGCTAAATACAGGTGTATATTGGGTCTGAAACGTTTTGAGCTTGTCCACTTTTGGCCACTTCTAGAGGTAGTTCGACCGGATTGTGGTCATGTGGTTGAATGTGTTCAAACAGCCACAAATGACGCCTACTCTCCGCTACTGACCTAATGCGGAAACATTAAGGGAAGAGCGCTAGCCAGACGGGATTCAAACTTTGTTTGCTGAAGACCCAAGTTTGGTTTAAAGATGAAAAACGTCCCAAGCACAATGTTCTCTCACCATTCCTGATTTCTAACACACACTCACAGTGTTCGGCTGGCTTTGAGTCTGTCCGTATGCTTTCAAATATGCTTATTTCGTCCATTAGATCGAAAGATCTGAAAAAGCCGTAAATTTACATAGACCCTCCCCTGGAAGAAATCAAGACAGAAGTGGTTGAAAGTGGACAAAAGAGTCAGATTAAAACACCAGGGGTAAACGGGAAAGTGTCTCCCTCGTCCACTTGTGATCCACCGGAACGCATCTTAACACCGGCTGTAAACAGGGCCAGAGATCTAGTCACTGTTTTGAGTTTGAGTTCGTGTGTGACTCAAAAGCTCTGCTCTCCATCCAGATATAAAAGCTGCTGCTGGTTCATGAAGATTTGATGAATGAATTAGCGGCTCGTATGGACTCTTGTCATGTCAAAATAACTTTTCAGTGTCATGGACGTCGTCATCTTTGATATTACTTTGTCGTGATGGTTACTGGTAAGAGAATAAAGGCTTGACTCCCGTTGCACGTTCATACACTACTGTAAGTTTCTGTGTGAACGGGACTCACACCTGTAAGTAAATGCGGTCGTCAATCCCTAAACCTGACAGTGTGAGAGTAGCCTGTTTTGCATTTTTCTAATTTAGATTTGTTAAATTATAAGAATTTGCTTTATTGGAGCAGAGGTTGACCCAAAGAGCATCTTGTGCTTCAATAAAAGCTGGAGCATCTGAACATCTTCACAAAGGAGTCACATGATCAGTCACAAAATGACTTATTTTGATTAGAAATAGTGCACAATCTTAAATGTTTGCCATTTATTTTTATACCATTTTACTGCAACCATAAAATAAATAAAAGTTAAAAAAATTACCAGATAAAAGCAAAAATATGTTGAGAATATTTTGAGAAGTCATAATTGCCACAACAATTTGCATTATGAGATTGAAGTCAACACATTATGAGAATAAAGTGATCAGGAAAATATCATCAAAGGGGTTAATCCTGTAAAAACATCTCTCATTATAACATTTACTGTCAAAACAACATAATCTAAAGATTATTCTTAAAATATTACTACTTCATTCTCTACATCCTTTTTTTTTTTACATGGCACTACAACATCATCATAACCTTTCTTTGTTTAACTTTTTTTCTTCTTCTTCACAATCCTAAAACTTTTCCAGGTTTAAATAACATATTGAATCCCAGATTGTCGCTGTGGGCTTTTGAACTCTACTGTATGTAGTCTTTGTAGATGCGGGTCTATGGGTGAAGGATGCATCGCTATATGTAAAGAAACCCTGTAAACAACGTTCAAACACACACACACGCACACACACACACACACACACACAAACACACACACATTCTATTTCATCTTTTTCTATGAAGTACTGCTCTGCGTTGAGCCCTTTACATGTTGAGTAAACGAATAAGTAATAACTTCATTCCTTTTTCTCCATTTTATTCTTTGTTTTGCTTCTTAGCTTAAAGGTCAAAAATGCAATAGCGCTCCAAAATTCCGTCTATATCATTTCTCAGAGGAGAAGAAGGAACAAAAGGAGACACGGAGAGAATAGCATCAGGCCATGGAAAAGGAAAGACAATGTAAATGTTGAACTGTTTGAATATCTGAGCTCTGGGACACAGTGAGCACCCTTGAGCCAGCTTGAAGCAGCCGTCACTCTGTAGTGCACACTCAAGGAAGCACGTTTAAGCATACTTCAGTGTAAGGGAGAGGAACTGGGAGTGTGTGAGGGGGTGAAAGGCACGGGCAGGCTGTGTGTGAGTGTGTGAGTGTGTGTGCGTGTGTGCGTGTGTGTGTGTGTGTGTGTGTGTGTGTGTGTGTGTGTGTGTGTTTGTGTGTGTGTGTGATTACTGCCTCTGATCACTGAAGTGCCCTTAATAAACCCGTCACTGTCTCTTCAGCGCTAATACATTCTTTCATTTCCAGCAGGATGAGGACAGCAGAGCAAAAGAAAGATTTTTGGGAAAGACTGAGAATAAGTAACACCTGCCAGACACACACACACACACGCACGCACGCACACACACACACGTTTGTTTTTGTGACATATGGGGACATTCCATAGGCGTAATGGTTTTTATACTGTACAAACCGTATTTTCTATCCCCTTACACTGCCCCTACCCCTAAACCTACCCATCTCTCTCTCTCTCACACACACACACACACACACACACGCACACGCACACGCACACGCACACACACACACACACACACACACACAAACACACTGCCCCTGTCCCTAAACCTACCCATCACAGGAAACATTCTTCATTTTTACTTTCTCAAAAAACTCATCCTGTATGATTTATAAGCATTTTGAAAAGTGGGGACATGACCAATGTCCTCATATTTCACCCTCTCCTGTAATAGCTGTGTCATACCTATGTCATTATACACATGTGTCCTCATATGTCACAAAAACATGGCCACACACACACACACACACACACACACACACACACACACAGGGATGTAGCAGCCATTTTAAAAGTAGGGGAACACATCTGTCAGTAGCAACGGCCCTCATATGATCGCATATCCAGGAAACCACGAGAAAACTACAGCAGTGACTATTTAAATCAATATTATCTGCGTTTGCTACAGAGTTAAATAAATCAGCCATTCCTCCATTCCCATTCACACACGGCTCATTTTGCATGATTCATTAGTGCACAAAAAACGGGAAAAGATGACTTTATAATCTTTCATGAAAATGTAATAATTGAGCCTGCCTTCTTAATGGCTTTTTTGGTGGGGGTCACAAAGTCCTTTTATTTTAATATCACCTTATGTATAACCCCCTCCCTCAACCACCTGTCATTTTCATAATTCAACTCAACTCCCATTGGATAAAATGAAGCATAGACCATCACATTATGAGGATCCTCAAACCAAAACTGAAATTCTGCCATCATTTACATCCTTTCATGTTGTCCCAAAATATGACTTTGTTTTCTAGTTGAACATAAAACAAGATTATTATTTTTATTTTTTTAGTAATGTCCCAGTGCTTTTTTTTAGCCAATTTTTTTTAATGTTGTTTGGTGCTCGACATTCTTCAAAATATCTGTTTATGTGTTTATAATCTGTTTTACAGAAGAAAGAACGTCATACAGGTTTAGAACAACACCAAGGTTAGGAATTGACTGGAGCTGATATAAAAACAGCTTAATGTGTTTAGCTCACGACATGTAACTTAAATGAGTAATAAGAAGCAGTCAAACTGAACTAATATATCCTCACACACAGGCATTATAACCTTAAGCTGGAGTGTGTAATTGTTTTGATGTTAAAATGACTTTTCCTTTCCTAGCTTAATATGCAGAGACAACTTCTCATAAGCCACTTGTAAGATGATTCCCAAGAAACATGTAAACAATTACAAAAATAAATCAAACCCTGATCTTCCACAGGCGTCCCGGCCAGCCCCACACAGCAGCGATCTCTTCGAAACACTGCTGCTATTGTTAACTCAATCTAGAGCTGCATTCTGGATGAAGCACTTTTCTGTCTTTTTTTTGTCTGAAATAGAGATCCTGATTCTTCCATGATTCTGAATAAAAAACTAAACAATTACGTGTCCTTTACTAGAAGTTCTGACACATTGTTAATTGCTGCAGTCCATAAAAAAATATTGAATTATTTTGAATGGTTTGAATGGATTCAGTGACTCAATGAAAGAGTTTCATTACTGGATGAGTCAACGTTTTTGAACAAATCTTTTGAATTAATAATTCAATGACTGCATGGCCTTGACGAAGTGCTTGTCGGTTAGAAATTGTGTCCGACTCGAGACAGCACAGGCGCTATGTGACTGACGTATGGCTCCAAAGAGCGATTCGAGAGCAGACCGGTTCATTCTGCACGAGCTCTGATGATGGCACGGCTGTTCACGTTTTGCCGGATTCACCCCATGACAATGATCACGTGTGTTTCAAGTTTATTATGACACATTTAGTTCCACTAACACTTTAAAATCTATATTGTATGATAATAAAAGCTCTTCTCAGTAACATCCACATGGATGGAGGACCCAAGGTTTCCCAGCAGAACATTGCCCAAAGCATCACACTGCCTCCGCCGGCTTGCCTTCTTCACATAGTGCATCCTGGGGCCATGTGTTCCTCAGGTAAGTCACACACGCAACCGGCCATCCACATGATGTAAAAGAAAGCGTGATTCATCAGACCAGACCACCTTTTTCCATTGCTCGTGGTCCAGTTCTGATGCTCACGTGCCACTGTTGATGCTTTCGGCGGGCTCAGGGGTCAGCATGGACACCCTGACTGGTCTGTGTCAAGCCCTTGTCAAACTTTGCTCAAATCCTTACACTTGCCCATTTTTCCTGCTTCTAACACATTACCTTTAAAGGGAAACATTTTCACTTACTGCCTAATACATCCCACCCACTAACAAGTGCCGTGATGAAGAGATCATGGGCCCTATCTTGCACCCAGCGCAATTGACTTTGTACACCGACGCATGTGTCATTCCTATTTTGCACCCGCGCAAAGCGCGCTTTTCCCTCAACAGAAGCATGTCGCTAAACTAGTGAATGAACTTGTGCTCCCTGGGCGGTTCAGCACAAATTTTGCTGTTCCATCAAACAATTGCGCCACTGACCAGAAAAAACCCAGTCTAAAGTCAGTGGCGCGTTGCGCGTTGTTCATTATGCTATTTTAAAGGCGCATGCTTGACCATAAAGCGTGCACAACGCGCATACACTTTGCTCATGTAGTCTACACAGATGCAACAGTTATTTTTGCAAATCATAAATTGTTACACTAAAAAAATATTAACACATGAGATGACGGAAATCATTGTGATGTGCCACGAAGATAGGCATAAATCTAGCTTACAAATTATTCAGGCTAATTGTAGTAATTAAGGATCAGACCTGTTTGCCCAATAGTGGCAAGACATATCTGTATATAAGGACATCTGTCTTTCACTGCTCTTACAAGAACATCAGTCTCCTCGGCTGTGAACCGCTCCTGGCGTGCGCCTGGTAAATACGCCATAATAATAGCGATCCATAAGGGAACTTGCGCACCTGGTTTTAAAGGGAATGTTGGATGACGCTCTGATTGGTTTATTCACGTTACGCCCAAACCACATCTATGAATAATGAAGCTACTTCAGACCAACACATTTTAGATTTGCGCCGAGTGCAAGAGCCATTTATCCCGCCGGGAAAATAGCAACAGCGCCGAGACCCGCCCACAAAGTTACTTGCGCTTCACGCTTTGACACTTTCAGATCGTTAAAATAGGGCCCCATAAGTGTTATTCACTTAACCTGTCATAATGTTATGCCTGATTGGTTAATGTATATTTGACAAATATTTTTTATTTCACTTCACCTGTAAAAACAAAACAGGGACTTTACATTTCCGTTTTTAGCTCCTTCCCATCTGTACACGGGAACTCTCACGGATCGGTTCTATCCAGCCAGAGCCGGTGTCGAACACACCTCATGACTTGTTTCATCTTTGAATTAATCTAAATGAATGATTCAGTGACAACTACACTTTTAAGTCTCGTCACACCTACTGGCGTCACAATGTAATCTTTATTTGAAGTGTTAAGTCACTTTCAAAAGGTGATTTGCTAAATTTGTATTGCTACCATAGACATCAGTTTACTAAACTTGTATCTTAATACTTCTGTGATAATTTTAATGTTTGTAATACAGAAGCAATGGTACTGTGTGGCCGTAACCACCATAGACACTGAGGGGGAAAGCCAATAATTAGAAATGGACAAATGGACAATATTTGACAATATTCTTGCACTGCACCTCATTGCGCATTGCTCTGTATGTTAGGATAACAAAAAGGTTTAAAAGTTAAATTTTTGGTCTAGTCTGTCTCAAGTCCAACACGCTCGTCAATGTAAAAAATGATTAATATGGCTAATCAAACCAAAGTAGGCGGGGCCTACTTGTTCACAGTCAATCTATCACTTAATGCCTGTCTCTATTCTTTCCGGTGAAAACACAAAACAAATTGCACACAAACATGTCCATGCTTCCACTAAACAATCATTGAACATCTTTGAACATTTTAATGAAGAAGAAAACTCTATGAAGGCGGATTAGAACGGGTAACCTTTGACACGGTTTACAAAATGTCTACCAAAAGACCACTAGGGAATTTAGATGTTAAAGCTACACTGTGTAACTTTTTTAGTTTATTCTTAGCTAAAAACACTTAGTTCTATCAAAAATATATGTGCTCATTAATGCATATCTACTTCTTTCAAGGAATAAAGTAATCTCATAAGTTTATAACCTCTTACACTCAGGGCCATTTTTTGGGATTTCCGCCTGGATTTGGCCTACCCAAACTGAAAAGCTTCCCATACACACATACAGTGGTCTGAGTTCAAAATGTTGGTGTCATTTTACAGGAAACCCTTTAAAGTTACATAAAACACTGCTAAAAGGGATAAACATGGAAGTATATGTTGTCTAAGCTGTAATAACCCCCCCCCCCCCCCCCCCCCCCCCAAAAAAAAAAAGTAGGCGCTTTTTTTCTTTCATAAATTCATTTTTTAAAGTGTGTAACTCAGGCCCTGTGTGCTCTAGGACCCTGCAGACAGTTTGGGATGTTTCCACTAAATTACAGAAAATAGTGTAAAAAAGAATTTTGTCTGTGTGATGTTGTAAACAAGATTTACTCATATGGGTCTGAAGGGATGACCCCCCTTTTTTACCCCTTTTTGCCCCTCCCCCGACCCTGATACCCCATTCCACCAGCCCCTCCCACCACCATATACAGTGATATAAATGCAATATCCCAGTGTCATTAAATTAATTATACATGCTGGAAGCAGCCCAAAGTGTCTGCAGTAGACATGTGCCGATTTTCGATAATGCGATTTATCACGATAATGATATAATATGCACGATATTGTTATCGTGGGCACTTTAAAATATCGTAAATGATAATTTATTAACAATTTATAATTTTTTTATAATGCACTCAAGAATACTTTGCCCTTCAACCTTATAAATGCTCAACACCGCTGTATTCTGCGTCAAAGGGACACGCGCTCAGATATAAACAAGCCCATGACTGAACCGGTGAAGGAGACGCGCTGCTGAAGTGCCGCTCAGTGACAGCAGAGGGCGCTGATGAACGGGTGAAGGAGACGCGCTGCTGAAGTGCCGCTCAGTGACAGCAGAGGGCGCTGATGAACTGCAGAATGCAGCCGGTTACCCCGGAAACCAGCAAACAAACAAAAAAACGCGTGTAGTTTTTAAAACAGCCATTCGTTTTTGTAATCTCAATGTTGTTCATCACAGCACCAAATACTTAATACTTAAAGACTTAATAGGCTATTTATTTTCAAATTTAAACATTTTTATGTTTTAATCTGGACTACAACATACCCTAATAATTAGAACTGTTCAAATTATTTGTTATTGTACAGTAAAACTTTGAGATACGACTTCATTAGTTAACATGTTAATTCATTATTACCAAACTGACAATGAAAAATACTTATAAAGAATTAATCATTCTATGTTAATTTCTTAGTTACTGTTTAATAACATTAAAATCAAAATCAAAATAACTTTTTTAATGGACCTAAGATAAAACTAACAATGATCAGTATTTCTTAACTAACATTAACAAAAACATTATGCTTTCTGTACCAAATGTAGCTATTGCTCAATCTTAGTTAATGCATAAACTAATGAGACCTTATTGTAATTTGTAAGCCTACCTGTTGTTCTTTATAGCCTAATTCTTTTGCACTTTAATATGTTTGAAAATTGTACTTTTACAGCTCTGAAAAAAATCAAGAGACCACATAACATTGATTTCTCAAGAGGGGTCTCTTAATTATTTTTCCAGAGCTGTATATATTTTTGGTGCATTATTGTATTTAAACATTCAGTTATTTTTGTTCTTACAAAAATAGTTCTTAAAGCTGTTATGCTATGGCAACACTTTTTTTTGCAACTTATTTCAATATCGTGATAATATCGTATATCGTGATAAAACTTCATCAATTAATCGCAACATGAAAAATTGATATCGGCACATGCCTAGTCTGCAGGGTCCTAGAGCACACAGGGCCTGAGTTACACACTTTCAAAAATTAATTTATATTAAAAAAATCAAAAAGCGCCTAATTTTTGGGGGGGTTATAACAGCTTACACAACATATACTTCCATGTTTATCACTTTTAGCAGTGTTTTATGTAACTTTAAAGGGTTTCCTGTAAAATGACACCCACATTTTGAACCTAGACCACTGTATGTGTGTATGGGAGGCTTTTCAATTTGGGTAGGCCCAATCCAGGCGGAAATGACATCAGAGTAATTTAGTGTAAATAAATTACTTTCTCTAACACAAGGGTTTGAATGTCGGTCGCCATGTTGCTCCTCCATCTTGAAAGTACATTAGCCAAAGAGGGACATACCCGTAAATTCAAGCTTCGCCTTTCGCGTTTAACACTCGATGGCACCGTGTCGAATGTGAAGAGGGGGATTGCCGTGTTAATCTTGGACTAAATCGGCCACCGTAGGAGTTAAAAACGAAATCAGAATTGAGAGGAACAGAAACTATTATCCACTGGATGGTCATATACCTTTACACCGCTAGATGGGGGAAAATATCACACAGTGTAGCTTTACCGTTGATTTATTCACTAACCTGACGACTCTCTAACAATATATTTGACGGAAATTAATGCAGATATTATTTGCAAATAGTCCCAAAATGATTAGCTCTTACCCAACTAGAATTAACCCAAGAGAACTTCTTTCACCGCTCTGTTTCTTTATGCTTTATAAAAATAAAATAAAAATTGGTCCCCGCCAATGTTCAAGACATGTTACGGCCTTGCTGTGGGGTTGAAAAGGCCATTTGTGAAGCGGTTTCATAGCTATTCATGACAACTGCTCTCTCTGGCTCAGATCTGAATGTTCATACTTGTCAAAGGCTTAATAGACATCGATGAATCGCTGTCATTTCGAGAGAAAATTGCATGGGTTTGGGTTTGGTTAGAATTGAGATCGCGGTCTATAAATACTATAATAGTATGTAAATACTACTAAAATATCAGCACATTACATACACACACACACAAAAAACACCAACAAGCAGACAAGCACACAAACCCATATAAGCCATCTTATATTTCGATTGCTGAATTATTGTGCACCTTTTCCTTTCTAAATATAAGAGTGAGAGGAAAACGCTGTCTTAACAGCACTCTCCCTTCCTCTGACTATTTGTCCCGCTCTTTCTCTCTGTTGCCATCGTCCATTTTCTCTCTATTTCACACACTCACTCTCTCACCTGCAGCAGCAGAGGCGTCTTTACTCATCTCCATTTCTGAGCGACTGGCCCTCCTCTCTATTTTTAGGCATTCATGCCCCCCCTCCCTATTCCGTCAGACGATTCTCCTGAGCCACAGCCGTGGTCGATGAAACACCCCTGTGCACACGGGTATTAGGAGACACACACACACACACACACACCTTGCAGAGCTGAAGGGGAGGAAGGCACCTCTCTAGAACTCATCTGAGCTTCTTAGGAGCCAGGGAGAGGAGGGCTGAGATTAAAGGAAGAGTGGAGCGGAAAAAGACGGGTAATAGTTATTGAAAAGGTACTCAGTGAAAAGAAAATGGAAGGGCAACATTAAGATAGTTTCTATGATATCCTTCAGATTCAGTCCTGGAGCCAAAGATTCATCTACAGTCTCTGCAAGTTAGTCTTGCTCTGTAAAGAAGCACTAACTGGATGGTCAGTGCCATTTAAAATAATTTAAGAAAAAGAAACACTGTCACACAGAGGCAACAGAAGATTTTTCAAATGGCAGAAGCATTTTATAGTTGAAATAATGCAGGCTTACGGCTTCAGCAGAAGCAAAAAACTATCGATTAACAGCCTCGTAGCTCACAATAAGGATGTCTTTAAAGGGTTAGTTCACCCACTCCCTCATGTCGTTGGACACCTGTAAGACCTTCGTTCATCTTCAGAACACAAATGAAGATATTTGAGTTGAAAGCTGATGGCTGAGAAAGGCTTCAGAAAGGCCTCCATTGGCATTCAGTATATTCCCAATAATCCACTCACAAGACCCATAAGCCACTAAAGACGTTGATAAAGTATTTAATGAAATAATTTAAATTTTTTGGGTGAACTAACCCTTTAAAGCAGGGGTCTCAAACTCCCGGCCCGCGGGCCACTTGTGGCCCGCAGGATGATATTTTGTGGCCCCCTACTTGACATCAAAGTTTAGTGTTAGTGCGGCTCGCGCGTTGCTCTGAAAACCATTTTTGGCGGAGTCGTTGCGTGTGCCGCGCTTTATGCCTCACTTTGTGTGTGTGTGTGTGTTTGTGTGTGTGTTTGTGTGTGTGTGTGTGTGTGTGTGTGTGTGTGTGTGTTTGAGAGAGTTAGCTCGGCCCTCTCTCATGCAGTATAATTGGTTGACACCGCATAATTGACATGTTCAGACAGTCGAAATGAATGTGGTTAAACGGCGCTCAAATGGCCAATCAAATCAAAGTAGGCGGGATTTATATTCTCTTTTGGCTCGCGCACATGCTCCAGCAGTCTTCACACACACACACACACACACACACACACACACACACACACACACACACACACACACACACACACACACACACACACACACACACACACACACACACACACACACACACACACACACACACACACACACACACACACACACACACACACATGTTGATCTATGTGGTTTACAGGGACTCTCCATAGGCGTAATGGTTTTTATACTGTACAAACCGTATTTTCTATCCCCTTACACTGCCCCTGCCCCTAAACCTACCCATCACAGGAAACATTCTGCATTTTTACTTGCTCCAAAAAACATCATTTAGTGTGTTTTTAAGGCCATTTGAATTATGAGGACATTTGATATGTCCTCATAAACCACATTTATAGTGTAATACCAGTGTAATACCCATGTAGTTATACAAATTTGTGTCCTCATAAACCACATAAACAGGCTCACACACACACACACACACACACACACACACACACACACACACACACACACACACACACACACACACACACACACACACACACACACACACACACACACACGAGCGTGTCAATCTATCGCGTAATGCCGTTGCGGAGAGAGACTATTCTTTCCGGTAAAATCACAAAACTAAATTGCACACACACAAATGCACACAAAATGCAACGTTTCCATGCTCTTAATATACAATCATGAACATTTAATGAAGAAAACTATATGAGCGGATTAAAACTCTGAACATTTGAGACTATTTACTAAAAGTCTACTATTAGACCACTGAGGAACTCAAATATAAGCAGCTGATGTGCGTATTTATTCACTCATGCGAAAAACCTCGGGACAAATATTATATTTGACGACAATTAATGCATATTTTGTTTGCAAATGGTCCCAAATGTATTATTTCCCAACTAGAATTAGATCTAGAATTTCGTTCACTGATCTGTTTGACCTGGTTATGGCCTTGCTTTGAAATAGTCTATTATTTTAAATTAAAATAAGAACATTTATTATTACATAATGATTTAATTTATATCGGCCATATTTATTAGTACAGAATTACCATCACAAACCTGTTGGTAATAGATAGGTGCGAAGGACGAAGGATAACCAGATCCAAAAATCTCAAAAATATATTGGCAATATAATTAAAAAAAACACGAGTAAGCAAGAAAAGCCATGTTCATGTTCAGAAGAAAAATTAATGTAGAAGAACTGTTAATAATAAAGATTGAGAAGATTGGATCAGTTGTATTTTTTTTTTTTGGGGGGGGGGGGGGGGGAGGGGTTGATGCGGCCCAGCCTGACCCAGAGTCTACCTCCAGTGGCCCCCTAGGTAATTTGAGTTTGAGACCCCTGCTTTAAAGGTTTATAGAATATTGGTATAAATACATTTCTCTATGGAGAAAATGAATGGAGTTTTTACTTCTGGACCCCAAAGTTGCAACCTATACTGAGCAATATAACCCAGACAGTAAAGTAATAGAGACCGCCGCGAGTGCCTCCTCGAAACACCTGGAGGAATAAAATACAAAAATAAAACATTGCAAATATTACCAAATATGAATTAAAAACTGCTAAAAAAAAAAGTTGTTTCTATCCTAACTTTTGCATCCCAAATATTTGTAAATTGCAGAGAGTAATGAGACAACTGGAAATCTGCAGTTTACTGCTTACTATTTTCATAAATAATAGGCCTATTACTAAATTATGAAATATGAATCAGATGATCACGCCGAAGAAAGACAGGACTGCATGTGACTGCTTTTATGTGATGAAGCCCATGGGTTTGGTCACAGGGCAGCTCATTTTGTCCTGTATGCAAACATTTTGTATCCATAAAAAAGATTGGTCCAGTAAAATGTTCGGTTAGACAGCAGCAATCTTTACCGTAAGCCTTGGACATGCAAACCAGTCGCAGTTTGATGTGGCAGAGAACGGATGCCTTCAAATCATTCAAACCAAACAAAGATATTCATTCTGGTTTCAGAGTTCAATAACATCAAATCACTGCGGGTTACAGATCACAGATACCTAAACCTTTTATTTGTGTACGCTTTAATTTAGGTTTTAAATGGTCTATGGAGCCGCCTTAACATTATTTTAGAGCTTTTTGGATTCAACCCACTTTATTGTTTCTACACTGTAAACCCTAATGTTGTCTTTACTTAAACAAATCAAGTAAACTTGACTAATTATTACTAGTTTAGTCTAAAAACTCAGACATATAAGTTAGTATAACTTATTAACTAACAAAATACATAAACTTAAGATTTTAAGTTGTATGAACTCAAAATCATAAGTAAATAAAATAGCTCACTCTGGTCTTGCTTTGATGTGATTGGCCATGCAAGGAGTTCTGTCTAGCAACAAGAGAACTAATTTACTGATTGGAGGACATTTCCAAAAGGCGGTCCTTTTCGCCTCATCTGTTGCTTGTTGCTGATTCAAATTAAAATGGAGACTTTTTCATTGTGAGCAATCTTAAATTCGGTTAGTAAAAATTTGTAAGTTACTAAACCTAACAATAATACGTGAACTAACTTATAACCAGATTGACTTAATGTCTGTTTTAATGAAAATAATAGTTTTGTTGGAAGTCACCATGATGGAGATAAGTGTTTGCTTTAGTTGGGCTCTTGACCCTTGATAATGTATTATTAGTGTTTCTCTAGCTGCTTTGTGTTTGTGAGACACATATGTTAAGTAACAAAAAGCCAAGAGAAAATATCATGAAATGGTGTTGTTCATTCATTGATGATGATAATAACATCATCATGTATTGGCAGAATTCCTGATCTTGTGCAGATCAGTGTTATAAATGCTTTGGATGTCAAATATTAATAATACTAGAATCTTCACTATTGTGCTAATATATATATATATATATATATATATATATATATATATATATATATATATATATATATATATATATATATATATATATATATATATATATATATATATAATTTTTTTTTTTATGTGCACAAAATGTTTAAATCTATGGCATTAGTTCGACACATACACACATCACTAATCTGCGTATGAATCTCTACAATGGTGACAAAAATCTTTTTACAATGGTGAAAAAATTCTGATGAACAGATCAACTCTGAACATAAAACAAGCTACAAAAACATCAGAACAAAACAGCAAAAGTAACAGCAAATAGTAAGATTTCAAAGAAAATTTGTCACAATTCAGACGCATAATTTATTCATGCCGCAATGCATGTTGGCACCAATGGGGAAGTTTTGATTGGTTGTACCCAGCATGGTGTACTGAACTGGTGTACCCAGTTTGGTGAACTTAACAATTTAAGTACAGTGAATGTGAGCACCAAGTTAAGTAAACTTAAATGTACAAGTTTTAGGAGACTCCATTACTCAATTGAATTGAGGGAATCACTTTCCTCAAATCATTTGAGTATTCTCAACTTATTAGGGTTTACAGTGTAATTAGATTGAGATAAAATGATTTTATTAACAAATGTCATGTTTGTGATTTTCATTTGTCAAGTGGCCAGAGCCTGCTCGTGAAATCTGGATTTAATGGCATTTATTTGATGTATTCAGAAACAGAAGTAACATGTTGAGTATTTTACTCTTTATTTATGTCAGTATTAGAAGCTCCAACAGCCTTCCTTCATTTGACAGACGCCACATTTGTATTTTTGACAAGCTGATAAGATTTTCAAGGCTCTATATTTTTGTTCTCATCCATTTTGAAACAAATCTTTATTATATAGCCTATTATTCAATTGTAGGCTCTATACATAAAGTTATTTTATTATCAAGTGTCATGTTTTTTGTACTTCATTATATAAAGACTATTTTGGCCAATATTTGATCAAGCAATATTTAGAAACAGGTGCATTTAGCTATTATTTTTCTGATTAATTTTGATTGTAAATACGGATGAATGATGTTTGAGATGTAACACATCCGATTCTTACCAATAGTTTAAAAAAAGTGAATTATGTGAATACAATAGATTTAATGCATCTTTAAACTACAGAGAAACGGTGCTTTAACAGGAGCAATGCCATGAACGTGGACGCTGTAGGCTATCGGCTAATTCTGTCATGAGACACCACATTTATTTGTGCTAAAGCTCTTTTTCTCAACAAAAAAGCTTTTTCAAACTAGTTTTTCATAACATTTAAATTATCAACATAGAATTTATACGCTTAAGTTAAGCAGAAAAAGACCGGGTCGACATTTGCAAAAAATTATCGATAATTGTCATTTCCATCAGCTATATCGGTAAACATTTTGATGCACTAAAACTTTCGCAAAAAAATAAAAAAAATCCTTAGATGGAAACCTGTCTACTGTCCTACAGTGACACCTGCAGGTAAAGCTACAGCAGGACGCTGCGTCTCTCTTGCCTCCCCTGAGCCCATTGACTTTTAAAGGTGGGGTAAGTGTTATTTCAAAACTGCTTTACAAAACGGACTCGAGCCGAGTAAATAAACAAACTTGTGGCCAATCAGCAGTAAGGGGCGTGTCTACCAATGATGCGGAGAAGAGAGTACTCAGTGCACGTCATTATTCAAAAGACATGAAACACATAATAACAGACATTAGCCGAGCGACGACAGAAAGAGAGAAATGGCAGATAAAAGAAGAAGTATCAGCGAGAAGTATCAGCTTTCCAGCGCTGGAGAGAACTCAAGGAGCGAGTGCCTGCAAACGGACGCCGAGGTGGCTTTATTTCTTCTCTATAGGCGAGAAACATTGGTTTTGTTTTGTTTTACAGAACTAAAAAACGCTGGCTTCTGTTTGAATATGCTCGTGTATCATATTCGCTTGTTTGTCTATTTGCAGTCGTATCATCGTTCACTTCAGCGATGATAAAGACCCGTTCATTTCCACACTGTATGGAGCATCTAAACCTCCTCTGTCTGTCTCAAGCGTCAGCTCACAAAATGTGTCCGACAAGATAATAAACTCCTAATATATGTTTGTTTCCTCTTTTCATGATCTATATCACCTTCTTATCTGGTCATAATTGTAATATGTTTGTCATGCTCGTGCTGTCGAGTTGTTCATGAGAACTGTTTGTGTTTTTGTGATGGAAGGGATGACTCAGTCTTGCCACAGTTACTTTGCAAAAGTAATCTGATTACTGATTACTCATTTAAGAAGTAACTTAGTTACTTTATAGATTACTTGTTTTTAAAAGTAACTAATTAAGATTATAAATTACTTTATTAGTTACATTCAGCATTTATCGACAACACCCCTGCCGCCTTAACATAGAAATGATGACCGGTTTTGCCAACACTCACTTTATTGGAAGTGTATTTTTAACAGTAACGTTAACAATTTATCTCCTGATGTTTTAAATTGAAATAAAAAAAAATATTTCCTGAAAAAATAATCTTCCCGAGACGAAAGAAGAAAGCAAAAATATATATTTGTATTTTTTACTAAGGAAAATGACTAAAATAGTAACTCACAGTGACTTGGATAAATTACTTTAATCTGATTACTGGTTTGCAAAAAGTAACGCGTTAGATTACTCGTTAATGGAAAAAAATCAGATTAGAGTAACGCTTTACTAAGTACCTAAGTTACTGGCATCACTGGTTATGCATGGGGGGGAGGAGCTATCAAAATAGGGGCGTGTTTGTGTTTTTGGTGATTTGAAATATCAACAGCGGTTACCAGAGGCACTTTACCCCACCTTTAACAGAGCCTCTGACATGTGCTGTTGGTTTGATGGATGGGTCATTGAGAATGGATGGGAGAAAGTCACGTGAGAGGAGACAATGCCTCCATCACGCTATGATTGGGTGTGATCGGTTATGGTAAGCTATGATTGGTTCACACGATAAATCCCGCCTCTCGTTTTCATGTGTTCCACGTCCGCATATAAGTGATTAAATGATGGTGTTATAATGGCTAATTATTAGCCAAGTAAACAACTCACCTGCCTAGATGTCACGTTTTATGTCACGTCAAATCAAACTTGATACGGTTTGAAAACAAAATCTGTGCGGGGTTTTTTTTATGAGCAATAAGATTGGTGTAATTAAAGGTACATCATCATGTCCGTGACCATCATCACACCTGCAGTGTTTACACAGCTTTGATGACTAATGAGCTGAAAGAACAGTTCAAAATTAAAATATAGATGCTTTTCATCACTGCAGTCTTATGGTTATTATAACTTAATGAGTGTAGATTAAATGATTACATATAGTCTTGTTCAAAATAATAGCAGTACAATGTGACTAACCAGAATAATCAAGGTTTTTCGTATATTTTTTTATTGCTACGTGGCAAACAAGTTACCAGTAGGTTCAGTAGATTCTCAGAAAACAAATGAGACCCAGCATTCATGATATGCACGCTCTTAAGGCTGTGCAATTGGGCAATTAGTTGAATTAGTTGAAAGGGGTGTGTTCAAAAAAATAGCAGTGTGGCATTCAATCACTGAGGTCATCAATTTTGTGAAGAAACAGGTGTGAATCAGGTGGCCCCTATTTAAGGATGAAGCCAACACTTGTTGAACATGCATTTGAAAGCTGAGGAAAATGGGTCGTTTAAGACATTGTTCAGAAGAACAGCGTACTTTGATTAAAAAGTTGATTAGAGAGGGGAAAACCTATAAAGAGGTGCAAAAAATGATAGGCTGTTCAGCTAAAATGATCTCCAATGCCTTAAAATGGAGAGCAAAACCAGAGAGACGTGGAAGAAAACGGAAGACAACCATCAAAATGGATAGAAGAATAACCAGAATGGCAAAGGCTCAGCCAATGATCACCTCCAGGATGATCAAAGACAGTCTGGAGTTACCTGTAAGTACTGTGACAGTTAGAAGACGTCTGTGTGAAGCTAATCTATTTTCAAGAATCCCCCGCAAAGTCCCTCTGTTAAAAAAAAGGCATGTGCAGAAGAGGTTACAATTTGCCAAAGAACACATCAACTGGCCTAAAGAGAAATGGAGGAACATTTTGTGGACTGATGAGAGTAAAATTGTTCTTTTTGGGTCCAAGGGCCACAGGCAGTTTGTGAGACGACCCCCAAACTCTGAATTCAAGCCACAGTACACAGTGAAGACAGTGAAGCATGGAGGTGCAAGCATCATGATATGGGCATGTTTCTCCTACTATGGTGTTGGGCCTATTTATCGCATACCAGAGATCATGGATCAGTTTGCATATGTTAAAATACTTGAAGAGGTCATGTTGCCCTATGCTGAAGAGGACATACCCTTGAAACGGTTGTTTCAACAAGACAATGACCCAAAACACACTAGTAAATGAGCAAAGTCTTGGTTCCAAACCAACAAAATTAATGTTATGGAGTGGCCAGCCCAATCTCCAGACCTTAATCCAATTGAGAACTTGTGGGGTGATATCAAAAATGCTGTTTCTGAAGCAAAACCAAGAAATGTGAATGAATTGTGGAATGTTGTTAAAGAATCATGGAGTGGAATAACAGCTGAGAGGTGCCACAAGTTGGTTGACTTCATGCCACACAGATGTCAAGCAGTTTTAAAAAACTGTGGTCATACAACTAAATATTAGTTTAGTGATTCACAGGATTGCTAAATCCCAGAAAAAATAAATGTTTGTACAAAATAGTTTTGAGTTTGTACAGTCAAAGGTAGACACTGCTATTTTTTTGAACACACCCCTTTCAACTAATTGCCCAATTGCACAGCCTTAAGAGCGTGCATATCATGAATGCTGGGTCTTGTTTGTTTTCTGACAATCTACTGAACCTACTGGTAACTTGTTTGCCACGTAGCAATAAAAAATATACTAAAAACCTTGATTATTCTGGTTAGTCACATTGTACTGCTATTATTTTGAACAAGACTGTACATGTTATAGTGTAAGTAATGTTTATTTAATAGGAAAATGTGTCAATATTGAGAATAACTTGGACATGAATTAGCATTAAAAGCTGTGAGGACTTTTCTTCCTCATTTCAGACCACCACTGAATAGTCCGGGTATAATGGCATATTTAATTTTTGACAGGAATGAAAATGAGGTTGTGTTCAACATACAGTACTATTGTTTAACAACATACTGATTGTAAAGCTGATGAAATATCTTTCCAAAAAAATATCAGTAGACATAAAACATTTGTTAAAGTTCTGAGTTTTAAAAATGAAGACCTTTATACAGTGCGAGCCATTGTACACTCTCAGAAAAAAGGGTACAATGCTGTCACTGGGGCGGTACCCTAAGGTACAAAAGTGAAAAGGTACATATTTATACCTTACTCACCCCTAATATTAAAACCTTAAAAGGTACATATCAGTACTTTAAGAGTGCATATTAGTACCTTTTCGGTTTTGTACCTTACTGCACACTGTGCGATTTTTCAAAATCCTTTGCGAATGTCCCTTGTCAGACTGTACGAACATGATCGCCATGTCACACTGTAAGATCTCAGTTGGCATTAATGTCAGACTGCACGATAGTGAAGGCGCGCTAAAAACGGACGCGTGCAAGAAAACTCACCCGGAGTTTTATATCATCAATGAATGACGCGTTCGGTGACGGTGAGCTGCATTACACACGGGACTGAACTGGAGGCTACAAAGAAATCTCTAGCTCTCGTTTTGGTCAAAGTTTGTCTTGAAAAACTGAGATATTTTACTGTTGTCGTAGGAGAAGTCACACTGCAGGATTGTGTGGCAAATCTTCTGACACTGCCAGAAATTCGTCTGAGGTAAAATTTGATCGCAGCGCTCATTAATCGGCTGCCGGTGAACATGTCAAACTAACGACCAAAGACGTCAGATTTTAGCCTAGGATCTGAGGAATCTTTTAGGATTTGCTAAATTTGTCTCAGATGGCCAAATCGTGGCCAAAATCGCACAGTGTGCACCCGGCTTTAGGGTACCGCCCCAGTGACAGCATTGTACCTTTTTTCCTGACAGTGTAAAGACGATTCTTCCTCACAGCCTTGCTTTCATTCACACTAAATTCATTATTGTTGCCAATACCGGACTATAAGGTATATAAGGAAGAATAAAATGCACAATACAATTCATAAACATCTGAGAAGCAATAAGACTGGTAACTGGATCAATAAGGGTGCAAATGGTCATAAATGTCCAAACTGGTCCAGGCCAGAAGCACCTGTGGCCATCCAAAGGATCCCAACGATAGAATCGAGCAACTTCAGTCTGACATTAAAAATTTGAGTCGCACATTTCAGCATGGATTGATTTGTGAACCCGTTACTATATAAATCCAGGGTTTCCAAATATATTGGGCCTGACCGCGAGCCCCCAGCCTGCGAGTCAGGATTATGATATATTATAACTGATATCCCAGGGAAAACCAAAACATAAAAATACATTTAAGCCACAACTTTAAAGCGCCCCTATTGTGCTTTTTGTTAATTTTAAACATTCCTAAAGTCTCCTACAATAGATTTTTATGAATCCATGGAAAAACACTCTAATTCTTCTCATAATGTACATTGCGGCATCGGCTCTTTTCACACAGTGTTTGAAACGGCTCGATAAAGGATTCAGTCTCTCTAAACCCCTTCTTTCCAATAGCTTCCTCTGCTCTGATTGGTCAGACGACACAATCTGTTGTGATTGGTCTACTCTGCTCATATTGTTCAGATTGGTTGGTTTTACTGTATCAATTCCAGTGTAAGTCCTAATGCTTTTTAAGTGCATCAAAGTGAATTTGCATCGCTGAACACAGAATCTTCTCTACATGTCGACAACACAAACCAAACTCTTCCAGTCTCAGCTACAACCAGTCACTACATGCAGGGCCGCGTTATCCTAATGGGCAACATGGGCTGCAGCCCAGGGCCCCGAACACCAGGGGGCTCCCGAGACAATTCTCTCTTGCGTTATCCTTTTTTTTTGGGGGGGGGGGGGGGGGGGGAATTGAGGTAATTATGCGTACGTTGAGCATCGTTGTCACACAACCGAATCAAGTCACAGCGGACACCCAGTACATCGTCACCTCAACATGTCGAACGAAAATGTAAGAAAATATGACAGTGGCAGGGGCGGATCTACCGGGGTTTCAACTGCCACCCTAAAACAAAGACCACTGCTACCCCAGCAGGCAGCTAGTGTATCCCAAATTCCCAATGCATAACATATAAATTGTTCCTCTACCGATTTACATTAGCGGCGCTTCAATGTGATGAGATAATAGCAATATTATTGTGTAGTAGTCCAACAAATGACTTCTATAAACTGCTTAGATCTGCAACGCAAATAGTTTGATCACGAATAGATCGGCTATAATACGTCCCAATGTTAACGGGTTAAAGCTTTCTCACTGCACACGGATCGTTTCTGCACCGAGTCTATTTTGTGCTGGACGCGCTGAATTAAAGTGATAGAACGTCACACTAAAATAAACATGCATTGAAGTGAAAATCTGGTTATTTCACCACATATTCATTTAATTTAAAGTCAAATCTGTTTCAATGACTTTTTGCCTCGGGTAAAGCAAGGAAACAGACACATTTAGGTAAATAGGGAGACATTAGGGAGAGCTCTCGTCCTTTCTTGAAGGTGGAGAAATAAAGTTCTTTATGACCTGCAGGATTTCTTAAAAGATTTAGAAATTAAAGACTAGATTTTTTGTCTATTGTAAGTTTTAATGTAAAACGTTTTTGATTTTAACATAGGCCTAGTTTAAATATTTTGCCACTTTCATGAGCAACGTAATACATAATAAATATAAAGTAAATATAAAGTGATTAATTGAATAAAACGTTGTTTAAACCTGACATTTAAAGGGTGTATTGTAATGCTGATAATAATCTGTATTGTTTGTCATGCTTTGTAAATTAATATTGAAATAAACTCGTAATCACTTTAAGTTTCCAGTCCAGCTATCAGGTTCGGGGTGTGTGTGTGTGTGTGTGTGTGTGTGTGTGTGTGTGTGTGTTGGGGGGAGCTTAGCCCAGGGCCCTGCAAAGGCTTAACACGGCCCTGGCTACAACTACAGATTTTGAGGGTCAAAGTAGACGTGAAGCGCATAAACTGCCATTTTTGACGACTTTTTTTTTTTTTTGGCAGTTCAGAATCGATTTTTTTTTTCTTGTAGAAGACAATAACTTTATTTGTTGTGCAGTTTGATCTTTGCAAATCTTTTGCATTCACAAACAGCTACACTCAAAAAAATGACATTGGATTTAATAAAAAATATGTGGTTAGCGGTTGCACACAACTATATGGAGCAATTTTTACAAATAACAATTTAGTTATATGAACAAAATGTAAGTAAAGCTGGCACAATTTCTTTGAGTAAATACAAACCAGTTGAATTTGTCACTGTTACATAATATATACATGTGCACCTCTCTTCTGCATAATGGTAACCACAAAATTACAGAAACTCCTCAATGTCCAACATAACTGAAGATTAAACACTAACATAAACTAATAACATCTTTCCCTTTACTGAAAAACACATAAAATATTTCTCTCCTAGCGCAGTCCCTTGCAAAGCATGCTGGGACTACAGATCCACTGCCCAGTTAGTTATGTCAGCACAAATATTTAATGTAGTTTTAACGCAAATTCATTAAGTAAACTTCGGTTTTAAATATATTAGGCTGATTGAACACAAACATATCTAATTAGACACAACTTAATTTAATTAAGTAAAGTAAACATTTAAATGTGTCTTATCTATAAAGAGCCTGAATCATGGACCCACTTTATATTAGGTGGCCTTAACTACTATGTACTAACATTTGAATTAATCATTTGATACAATGCACTTACTGTGTTCATACATGTTTTTACATTGTACTTACATTTTTAAAAATACCTGCATGTAATTACGTCTGTAATTAATTTCTGTAGTTACATTTGTAGTTACACAGTTGGCACTTCCCTTACACCTAACCCCCTTAAACTGACCCACCCCACCACACCTGACCCTACCTCTACCCGTATCCCACCTCAATATCAGCAAAGGTGTTTGGAAATACAATTTGAACACAGTAAGAACATTGTACTTCTTTTTTTTTTAAGTAAGTACATACACTGAAAAAAATGTGTGTTGGATTTACATGATTTAATCATGTACATCGGTTTCACATGATTCAATTAAGTTAAACAAACAAAATTTGTTCACATAACTTCAACATCATGGAATGAAGTCATTTTTAAGTAACTCAATTGAGAAGTCTCAAAAGGATTTTAAAATGGGTTCCTAACAACAGTGGTGTGCACAGGGGCGCTTGAGACCCTGCCTCTTTAATCAAATCACAAGCTTATTTTTTTTTAGTATATTTTTGTGGTCACTTGACTGACTTATAAGACTTTACTAACTTCTTTCATTCTGTTAGTCAGCAATAGCACATAATGAACATGTCAAGCGCTTTTAAATGCTCTGTAATGACATGTGCTGTCTAACTCCACAGTATAAGCAATCGCTCCGCTCTTCTCCACTAAGGTAACCCAGTATAATTTAAATGGTTCTAATTATTCCAACATAATTAAACATTATAAAGTCTATTAAACAATATAAAGTCTCCCCCTTATCTAATTTTGCCCCAAAAATACATTAAATAACACTTAAGTTTAAAATGTTTACTCTTTCCGTCAAGTCCCACGCAAAGCATGCTGGGAACTACAGTTTCAGCAAAAATCTTGAGTTCGAGTTCTTGTTTGGTTCACATTCACCCCAAATAATGTAATAGATTGCACATTTAAGAGAATTACATTAATTGAAAGCAAAGAAATCATGTTTAGAAGAGAAACACAATTTTGTTGTGTAGATTGCAAATAATACGATTACATAAATTGGACAATGTGTGTTTTCCTGTTTTTTTCAGTGTACATTGTAAACATTTTTTTGAAAAAGTTACCTGGTTGCCTTAAAATTTTGAGTTCACTGAAATTAAAAATTTGAGTTAATACACTGAAATTTTTTTGAGAATCGACAACCTTTGTTCAAATATTATTAAAAGATTTTGTAAGCATATTGGGTAATTGTGTGTGTGTTATTTGTGATGACGCAGTGAAACATGCCAAATAGTGCTATTTTCATGATTTATAAAAAAATGTATATGGTTCAGATACAATAATATTTTGAGTTTCTATTTATTAAACAAATTTCCTTCATTGTATCAACTCTAATTTTTAATTTCAGTAAACTTTTTTAAGTTTTCTTTTTTTTTTTTTTTTTTTTTTTTACAGTGTAGTACTTAAGGCCACCTAATATAAAGTGGGGCCTGAATCATAATGAGGTAATATTCGAAAAACACTTCAAAATTTCACATCATCATTGGGAAAACCCATGGAGTGGCAATGTTTACTTTAGTGCCACAGGAAGGGAATGTGTGACAGTGTGGTGATGTTCAAATTTATGCAGATTTATGTAAATGATCTCACATTCATGAGTCGTGACATTTTGGGCTTGTTTTGCACCATGCGGCTCTGAGTATAGGGGGAATGGAAGCCAATTTGGGCTTAATTCTAATTATGACTCATCTGCTTAGCTGAGCTGCGAGGGGCACACTTTCAACAACGCAGAGCCGTAACCAAGACATGGCCTTCCAAAAGTTGGGCTTAAGTATATAAGAGCTCAGGCCAAATAACTGGTTGTATATGTCCAAAATAATCAAACCAAATTCAACTGTCCTGTTGAGCAAAAGATGAGTATCTTTGAAATTATCTAATCTATATCGAGTGACTTGATCATTTCAAAGATCATGATATTTGACTGTAAATCAATCTGTTAAGCACTAAGGAGGGAATTAACTGACAATGAATGGCTCCTGCCAGATGCAGCATTTATTGAAACACATTGTGCATACTGTTTCACTGGCCAATTCACTGACGAAATTATGCAAATCAACTAACAGCACCCAGAAAAATCTCTACTAAACATAATTTGCATGGCAAATCAATAACAAATGTAGACACACACATTTACTTGCATTCTTACAATTGTGATAGACAAATATCATTGAGTGTTTGCCCTAAAAACGATTGACGGTTACTTGTTCACTTGATGATTGAGAAGCAATGAGGTTCATTCTCGTGTTACGCATGACGTTTGAGCTTCAGCAGGAACCAATGAGGTACATTCTGGTGTTACGCATCACGTTTGAGCTTGAGCAGGAACCAATGAGGTTCATTCTTGTGTTACGCATCACGTTTGAGCTTCAGCAGGAACCAATGAGGTTCATTCTGGTGTTACGCATCACGTTTGAGCTTGAGCAGGAACCAATGAGGTTCATTCTTGTGTTACGCATCACGTTTGAGCTTCAGCAGGAACCAATGAGGTTCATTTTTGTGTTACGCATCACGTTTGAGCTTCAGCAGGAACCAATGAGGTACATTCTGGTGTTACGCATCACGTTTGAGCTTCAGCAGGAAACAATGAGGTTCATTCTTGTGTTACGCATCACGTTTGAGCTTCAGCAGGAACCAATGAGGTTCATTCTTGTGTTACGCATCACGTTTGAGCTTCAGCAGGAACCAATGAGGTTCATTTTTGTGTTACGCATCACGTTTGAGCTTCAGCAAGAACCAATGAGGTACATTCTGGTGTTACGCATCACGTTTGAGCTTCAGCAGGAAACAATGAGGTTCATTCTTGTGTTACGCATCACGTTTGAGCTTCAGCAGGAACCAATGAGGTTCATTCTGGTGTTACGCATCACGTTTGAGCTTGAGCAGGAACCAATGAGGTTCATTCTTGTGTTACGCATCACGTTTGAGCTTCAGCAGGAACCAATGAGGTTCATTTTTGTGTTACGCATCACGTTTGAGCTTCAGCAGGAACCAATGAGGTTCATTCTGGTGTTACGCATCACGTTTGAGCTTCAGCAAGAACCAATGAGGTTCATTCTGGTGTTAGGCAGCACGTTTGAGCTTCAGCAAGAACCAATGAGGTTCATTCTGGTGTTACGCATCACGTTTGAGCTTCAGCAGGAACCAATGAGGTTCATTCTGGTGTTACGCATCACGTTTGAGCTTCAGCAGGAACCAATGAGGTTCATTCTTGTGTTACGCATCACATTTGAGCTTCAGCAGGAACCAATGAGGTTCATTCTGGTGTTACGCATCACGTTTGAGCTTCAGCAAGAACCAATGAGGTTCATTTTGGTGTTACGCATCACGTTTGAGCTTCAGCAAGAAACAATGAGGTTCATTCTGGTGTTACGCATCACGTTTGAGCTTCAGCAAGAAACAATGAGGTTCATTCTGGTGTTACGCATCACGTTTGAGCTTCAGCAGGAACCAATGAGGTTCATTCTGGTGTTACGCATCACGTTTGAGCTTCAGCAGGAACCAATGAGGTTCATTCTGGTGTTACGCATCACGTTTGAGCTTCAGCAGGAACCAGTGAGGTTCATTCTGGTGTTACGCATCACGTTTGAGCTTCAGCAGGAACCAATGAGGTTCATTCTGGTGTTACGCATCACGTTTGAGCTTCAGCAAGAACCAATGAGGTTCATTCTCACGTTACGCATCACGTTTGAGCTTCAGCAGGAACCAGTGAGGTTCATTCTCACGTTACGCATCACGTTTGAGCTTCAGCAGGAACCAATGAGGTTCATTCTCACGTTACGCATCACGTTTGAGCTTCAGCAGGAACCAGTGAGGTTCATTCTCACGTTACGCATCACGTTTGAGCTTCAGCAAGAACCAATGAGGTTCATTCTCGTGTTACGCATCACGTTTGAGCTTCAGCAGGAACCAATGAGGTTCATTCTCGCGTTACGCATCACGTTTGAGCTTCAGCAAGAACCAATGAGGTTCATTCTGGTGTTACGCATCACGTTTGAGCTTCAGCAAGAAACAATGAGGTTCATTCTGGTGTTACGCATCACGTTTGAGCTTCAGCAAGAAACAATGAGGTTCATTCTGGTGTTACGCATCACATTTGAGCTTCAGCAGGAACCAATGAGGTTCATTCTGGTGTTACGAATCACGTTTGAGCTTCAGCAGGAACCAATGAGGTTCATTCTGGTGTTACGCATCACGTTTGAGCTTCAGCAGGAACCAGTGAGGTTCATTCTGGTGTTACGCATCACGTTTGAGCTTCAGCAGGAACCAATTAGGTTCATTCTGGTGTTACGCATCACGTTTGAGCTTCAGCAAGAACCAATGAGGTTCATTCTCACGTTACGCATCACGTTTGAGCTTCAGCAAGAACCAATGAGGTTCATTCTGGTGTTACGCATCACATTTGAGCTTCAGCAAGAAACAATGAGGTTCATTCTGGTGTTATGCATCACGTTTGAGCTTCAGCAGGAACCAATGAGGTTCATTCTGGTGTTACGCATCACGTTTGAGCTTCAGCAGGAACCAGTGAGGTTCATTCTGGTGTTACGCATCACGTTTGAGCTTCAGCAGGAACCAGTGAGGTTCATTCTGGTGTTACGCATCACATTTGAGCTTCAGCAAGAAACAATGAGGTTCATTCTGGTGTTATGCATCACGTTTGAGCTTCAGCAGGAACCAATGAGGTTCATTCTGGTGTTACGCATCACGTTTGAGCTTCAGCAGGAACCAATGAGGTTCATTCTGGTGTTACGCATCACGTTTGAGCTTCAGCAGGAACCAGTGAGGTTCATTCTCACATTACGCATCACGTTTGAGCTTCAGCAAGAACCAATGAGGTTCATTCTCGTGTTACGCATCACGTTTGAGCTTCAGCAGGAACCAATGAGGTTCATTCTCGCGTTACGCATCATGTTTGAGCTTCAGCAAGAACCAATGAGGTTCATTCTGGTGTTACGCATCACGTTTGAGCTTCAGCAAGAACCAATGAGGTTCATTCTGGAGTTACGCATCACGTTTGAGCTTCAGCAAGAAACATAGAGGTTCATTCTGGAGTTACGCATCACGTTTGAGCTTCAGCAGGAACCAATTAGGTTCATTCTGGTGTTACGCATCACGTTTGAGCTTCAGCAAGAACCAATGAGGTTCATTCTCACGTTACGCATCACGTTTGAGCTTCAGCAAGAACCAATGAGGTTCATTCTGGTGTTACGCATCACATTTGAGCTTCAGCAAGAAACAATGAGGTTCATTCTGGTGTTATGCATCACGTTTGAGCTTCAGCAGGAACCAATGAGGTTCATTCTGGTGTTACGCATCACGTTTGAGCTTCAGCAGGAACCAGTGAGGTTCATTCTGGTGTTACGCATCACGTTTGAGCTTCAGCAGGAACCAGTGAGGTTCATTCTGGTGTTACGCATCACGTTTGAGCTTCAGCAGGAACCAATGAGGTTCATTCTGGTGTTACGCATCACGTTTGAGCTTCAGCAGGAACCAGTGAGGTTCATTCTCACATTACGCATCACGTTTGAGCTTCAGCAAGAACCAATGAGGTTCATTCTCGTGTTACGCATCACGTTTGAGCTTCAGCAGGAACCAATGAGGTTCATTCTCGCGTTACGCATCATGTTTGAGCTTCAGCAAGAACCAATGAGGTTCATTCTGGTGTTACGCATCACGTTTGAGCTTCAGCAAGAACCAATGAGGTTCATTCTGGAGTTACGCATCACGTTTGAGCTTCAGCAAGAAACATAGAGGTTCATTCTGGAGTTACGCATCACGTTTGAGCTTCAGCAAGAACCAATGAGGTTCATTCTGGTGTTACGCATCACGTTTGAGCTTCAGCAAGAACCAATGAGGTTCATTCTGGAGTTACGCATCACGTTTGAGCTTCAGCAGGAACCAGTGAGGTTCATTCTCACATTACGCATCACGTTTGAGCTTCAGCAAGAACCAATGAGGTTCATTCCCGTGTTACGCATCACGTTTGAGCTTCAGCAAGAACCAATGAGGTTCATTCTCACGTTACGCATCACGTTTGAGCTTCAGCAAGAACCAATGAGGTTCATTCTGGTGTTACGCATCACATTTGAGCTTCAGCAAGAAACAATGAGGTTCATTCTCGCGTTACGCATCATGTTTGAGCTTCAGCAAGAACCAATGAGGTTCATTCTGGTGTTACGCATCACGTTTGAGCTTCAGCAAGAACCAATGAGGTTCATTCTGGAGTTACGCATCACGTTTGAGCTTCAGCAAGAACCAATGAGGTTCATTCTTGCGTTACGCATCACGTTTGAGCTTCAGCAAGAACCAATGAGGTTCATTCTCGTGTTACGCATCACGTTTGAGCTTCAGCAGGAACCAATGAGGTTCATTTTCGCGTTACGCATCACGTTTGAGCTTCAGTAGGAGGTTTGTTACCGCGTGTTAAGCTGGTTCGGTTGAGCTTCTGTTTATGTTCGATGATCAGTGTTTATATGTGAATGAAAGGCTAAATTAAATCTCATACTATACAGCGGTTGAGTCTCTTCAGACAATTTGGATTAAACCGCTCAATTCATATGGATTACTTTTACGATCTCTTTTTAAAAAAAATCAAGCTTCAAAGTGTCAGTTGCATAGCTGTGAGGGTAGGGACAGAAATCTCTTAGATTTATTCAAAAAGATCTTCATTTGTGTTCTGAAGATGAACAAGTCTTACGGGTTTGGAACGACATGAGGGTGAGAAATGAATGACACTTGTCACTTGTCACTCAGTTTTCTTTTTTTGGGTGAACTAATCCTTTAACAATCACAACATTGTACGTTTTAATAAATTTGTTGGTGGCATTAACACAGAAGAAAGACTTTAGTAAACACATCAAAATCAGGCAGTCTCAGATCAATTGACTTGACTTTAAATTTGTGACATGAATTTGACTTTGACTTCTTGTGAATATAAATATTTGAATCCAACATTCAAGCACGTTCAGAGAAAACAACTGCGATGGCGAAATTCCCTGTGACTATTGTTTGTTTGAGATTTCACTGTTTGAGATGCATCACAGTTGGTTTTTGTCCCAGAAGCTCCTCTTTCCGCCACATTATTTCCCAGACTTAAATCAACCATTTTACCATAAATCAACAAGAGCATTTTATGTTATATAAGCACATAGCATCGTTTTGGCAGGATGCAAGCAGATGGTGGACAAAAGGGGGTGTGTGAACAAATCTGTGGAGAAAACAGGCCTTATCCCAAGCGATGAAAGAGCATTTCATCACTTAAATAGTATTTATAAGATGACACAGTCAAAATAGCCAGCAGTAAACAATATCGAAAGACAAATGTGTTAGCATCTGTTAGAGCTGCAACACATTTAAATTCCATCCATCGTTCCATCTATCTCTTTCTCTTTCCACACCCGTTTAAAAAGCCATGCTTTCTATGATTTTACCTTTTCCTACTTTGTATTCCCTCTCTTTTTTCTTTAATCACTTGCACAGTTCTCATGGCACTGGGCACTTCACGTGGTAAAGAGAAGAAAAAAAGACTACAGAAAGAAAAAGACAGAAATGTGTAAAAGAAAAAGGATAGAGGTAGCAGGAAATGGAGGAATTATACAGGACAGACAACAAAGTAGGAATAAAATAACAATATCAGTGTTTTTATAATAAAAAAGGAGTGTAGTGACATGCAATGTCATTGTGTATTAAACAAAAGGAAAAGATAGGTTTGTATCAAAATATCAGAATTGTGCATTAGGCCTTGCAGTGTTAATGCAGCATTTAAGAGATGCCTCTATTTAAAATATAATAAATATTAATAATAAATACTAACCTAACCATAATAAGAAAGAGAAAACCATTCACTGCAATATTTACCTAATTAGAAAACTAATATTTGAGCTGCATTGTAATTATTATAACTTACTTTCAAAATTATAAAATTATAGTAAAAAAAAAAACATTATCTATAGCAATCCTTTATGCACAAATTAGTATTTAAATATTGCATTGGTACTGAGTATCATGACATTTCACTGGTATTGGTATCGACTGAAACTTCACAACTACCTAGAAAAGAGATAAAACGGCACAGGAGAAAAGGAGAGAAGTAAGAAATCGATGAGAACGTCAGTTTTTCGCCCCCAGAAAATTAAAAAGATTTGGATACTGTGCACAGAAAGAGTGAGAGAAAGTAAGTGAAAAAAAAGAGCGAGAGAAAAAAAAGATAAAATTAGGTATAAAATGAGGCTGTTTTGATTTAAAGCACACCTCTGAGCGCGAGCTGCTGAGTCAATATGGCTGGCAGAATAATCACCAGTCCACGCTCTCTATTGCATTACTGAGGGGGAAAATCACTGGCTAAATCATCAGCGCATGAGGAGAGAGAGAGAGAGAGAGAGAGAGAGAGAGAGAGAGAGAGAGAGAGAGAGAGAGAGAGAGAGAGAGAGAGAGAGAGAGAGAGAGAGAGAGAGAGAGAGAGAGAGAGAGAGAGACGGAGGTGTACAGTGATGGAGGAATCCAATGACAGGTGCTGACAGACAGCAGTAATGAACGAGAAATACAAATGTGAGGAGAGATACAAAACACAGAGAAAATAACTCGTGGTCAAGTGCCTCAGTTTTGGCCCTTACATTATGGGCTATTGAGCTATTTTTATTTACTACACTGAATATACTTTATCCTGGGTTAGTAATTAACATTCTTATTTATACTTCAGTGACTTTATATATAGGAAGACACTCTGATAAATTATGAATAGAAGAAGTAAAACGACAAATATGCCGAATAAGCCGTGCCTTCTAAATGAAAGGGCCAATTATTGATTATTAAAGTCATCGTGTCACTGCAGCTGCCGTTAGAAGCTGAGGTTGCTATAAAAAATAGGCAGTATTCAGTGTTCTATTTTTTTTAAATAAAAATTATATTATAATAACTTTTAATGACATCATTATGTGTCGACTCATTATTTGAAATAAACATTTAGATGGTGGCTTTCAAAAAACATGATGGATTTAGTAAAAAATTCAATTTACACTATATTGCCAAAAGTATTGGGACACTCCTCCAAATCATTGACTTCAGGCGTTCAATCACTTCATGGCCACAGGTGTATAAATCAAGCACTAGGCATGCAGACGCTTATACACACATTAGTGTAAGAATGGGTCGCTCTCAGGAGCTCAGTGAACTCAAGCGTGGTACCGTGATAGGTTCCCACCCGTCCATTCGTGAAATTTCCTCACTACTAAATATTTCGCAGTCATCTGTTAGTGGGATTATAACAAAGTGGAAGAAATTGGGAACAACAGCAACTCAGCCACGAAGTGGTAGGCCATGTAAAATCACAGAGCGGGGTCAGCGCATGCTGAGGTGCACAGTGTGCAGAAGTCACCAACTTCCTGCAGAGTCAATAGCTACAGACCTCCAAACTTCATGTGGTCTTCAGATGAACTCAAGATCAGTGAGAGCTTCATGGAATGGGTTTCCATGGCCGAGCCGCTCATCCAAGCCTTACATTGCCAAGTGCAACGCAAAGCGTGGGATGCAGTGGAGTAAAGCAGCCGCCACTGGACTCTAGAGCAGTGAGACGTGTTCTCTGGAGTGACCAATCACACTTCTCTCTCTGGCAATCTGATGGATGAGTCTGGGTTTGATGATTAGCAAGTAAACGGTACTTGCCTGACTGCACTGTGCCAAGTGTAAAGTTTGGTGGAGAGGGGATAATTTGCTAAAATTTTTAACTAGCTTGTTCAAGGAGCACATTTAGAATTTTTTTTAACTAAAATCAATCAATCAATCAACTTTATTTATATAGCGCTTTTACAATCACGATTGTGTCAAAGCAGCTTCAAATTAAAATTAAAATGAAAATTTTAAAATATTAACAAAAACTATTATAGTATCTCAGTGATACTAAAATAACATTAGTATGGCAAAATCTGTTTGTTACAGTATATATATATATATAGCTATAAAGTTTCTAAATGTGCTCCTATTTTTTTACTCCTAGGGGGAAAAGTAGATGTCAAGCCCTGCACATTGTTGCATGTTGTTTGAATTCTCTGCTATAATGCGATCTCATGCATACTACGACGTGAGTGGATTGAACAAGCTCTTTCTCATGAATAATGCAGGAAAAAGCTCAGAACACAGAATGACAGAATCGTGCCAGTAGCCAATCACGCACTCCGGATGCACACATGCTTCGACTTTGCTTTTCAACACAAAAGAATGAAATTCCTCTGAAAAATGCAAAAATAGCCAATTTCCACTTATTGGTAAAAAATGTTTTTTTAAGTGTTTTTAGGGATGTGCAAGCTGGCGCAGATGGGCCTAATGGTTAGAGAGTCGGACTTGTAACCAGAAGGTTGCGGGTTCGAGTCTCAGGTGGTGGAGTGAATAACCAGCGCTCTCCTCCACCCTCAATGCCACGACTGAAGTGAGACCCTCGAGCAAGGCACCGAACCCCAAACTGCTCCCTCAGGCGCCGCAGCAATACAGCTGCCCACTGCTCCGGGTGTGTGTTCACGGGTCGGGTGCACTTGGATGGGTTAAATGCCGAGCGCAAATTCCAAGTATGAGTTTACTTCACATCTCACACTATCCCTGCGTCCCAATTCGCATACTATCCATCCTAAATAGTATTCGAAAATAGAATTAGTATGTCCCAAATCGTAGTATGTTGAAATGAGTATTCCAAAGATTCCCGGATGGTTTACTATTTCCGGTCTGAATTCACAGTATGGATCGATGGGCACTCTAACGGCTGATATTGCCCACAACCCACTGCGAGTTGGACGAGGATTCGATTAGAACTACAAATGCGGATAAAAAGCGCTAAAAAACTACAAACATGACGGATGTGCGAGTTCGACGGTTAAGTAGAGAAGTTTAGATAAAGGGGTTTGAGTGACCAACTATCAATATTTAACCTGACAAAAATATATTTATTCAGTGTTGTCCACATTACATTTCACCTGCAGCAGCATTGTGAACTTTTTTAATGACACGTTTGGCCATTAACTTTTAAATGCATCATTATATTTAAACTG
This sequence comes from Pseudorasbora parva, assembly GCF_024679245.1. Lineage (NCBI taxonomy): Eukaryota > Metazoa > Chordata > Actinopteri > Cypriniformes > Gobionidae > Pseudorasbora > Pseudorasbora parva. Next base: position 59,803,788 of record NC_090172.1, on the reverse strand, counting down.
CAAACACATGAGGAGAGTCTCTGACCCACAAAGACCCACACATGGCAGATCAACGAGCGGCTACATTTCTCTCCGATACGGTAGGAGATTAAACTGAATGTGGAGGATTTGAACTGTGACGAATCTGACGATGATTGACAGGGCAGATAAACGGTGACGGGATGCACGTAACTAAGCGACAGAGTCCGTTAAAGATGTCCGTTAAAGTAGTATGTCCCGAAGCTTGCATACTTTTCTGCTACACACTCAAAAGTATATACCTTTTCTTCACAAAAAGAGTACATACTTTTAGGACGTAGTATAAGTAGGCGAATTGGGATGCAGCATTAGTGTTTTGGAGTTTTTAATAAGCAATATCAGTTCATCAAAATGAGAATCAATTAAAATCAAGAAATCGACATTTTGAACCCAGCCCTATAGAGACAGGCCGACGTCTCAAGATAAGTGAATCAGTAAGAACCTTGAAATTCTTTCTCACCGTCAAAAAAGCATTATAGTTATCTCAGATAAAGACAAAAAGGACTATATCCCATCTAAAGACATTAAAATAACAAGGCTGTAAATGGTTGATGTAATTCAACCTGTCTCCTTTCGGAAGAGGCCGTCAATGAGACGTTTTAAGCACTATCCTCCACGAGGGATTGGAGAGGATGGCTTCCAGAGGAACGGAGGATGTCAATTGGTCATAATTATCATCACTGCTAGAGAGGATAAATACCCACTTCTCAGCATTTCACCCCACCTGTCATCTTAACCTCCCCCCCTCTGTTCATTTGAATCCTCACACACGGAGGAAGCGAGAGCCCTTTGAAGAGACCATTGAGAAGCCCTTCAGGACAGAGTGGAAGAGCTCTGATCATGCAGGCTTTAAAACAGGGGCGGGGGAGATGTTTGTGAAAGGAAATAAATAGCACCTCAAGCTGAGGAGGAAAATGACTGCTAGGTCAAGCAGCTGCAGTTATCAGCAAATTGAAATAAATGTAATCAGATTATATTTTATTTAATAAGTGAATTTCATGGTAGTAGCCTACTGTTTCCCAAATCAGATCTACTCTACACTCTAAAATGTAATTTGATCAGTGTTGGGTAGATCAGAGTAACCAAAGCTGAGGTTAAAAACCTAGTGCTGGTTTGTCAAACTGGATTAAACCCGATTATATTGTCTCCTGTCCTGAGAGAAAACTTTCTGAGGTGAACTTCCTAACTAACTTTAAAGGTGGAGTAAGTGCTTTCAGGTAACCGTTGTTGTTACCAGATAAACAACAACTGGTTAATAAAAAGTTAACTAAAAGTTTGTCTATGGTGTTTTTTGACTCAGGTGGACCTGTCTGAACATATATTAGGAGTATAGTATCTTACTTCTGGGACACATTTTGTGAGCTGACGCTTGAGACAGACAGTGAGGAGATTTAGATGCTCATACGGTGTGTAAATGAACGGGTCTTTATCATCGCTGAAGTGAGACACAATACGATCACAAATGGACTAACAAGCGAACATGACACACGAGCATAGTCAAGCAGAAGGAGCATATATTAGTTCTAGGCTAATGTCCGTCGTGTGTGTCGAGTGTGTTTTGAATAATGACGTGCACTGAGCGCTCTCTTCTCCCCATCATTAGTAGACACGCCCCTTACTGCTGATTGGCTACAAGTTTGTTATTGCACTCGGCCCGAGCACGTTTTGTAAAACGCTTTTGAAATAACACTTACCTCATAAAAGCTCATAAAATCAAGTTTTTTACTTCACAATCATTTCAACTGCATCTGTGCTAAGAAAAATGCAATCGTAATCAAAAGTTATGGCATTTGGAACCAAGGTAGCCTCTTTTCCTTTTAATCCAAAAAAATAAAATAAAAAAAACCCTCTCTAAACAAGAGATCAAGAGTGTTTTACTGAAAATAAGAAATTCTTGCATGTGCAAATGGCATAATAAGGTATTCAAATATTTAAAATTATTCAAGTAACCAGTAGTAAGATCCTGGTCGATGTTTTAGCGGTGCGCTCCTATTCTGTGGCGCACAGTAAATCCAGACCTGTCAATCTGGGCGATCAGCCCAATCCAAGTTCTCAAAGACTCCCATTGGCATTTAGCGTGCATTTTTATTATTTAAATTGACAAACCATTAATATTAGACATAATATAACACTTAATTTTTGCATTTACTCTCCCTTTAGAGTTTCATGGCAAAGCATGCTGGGAAATAGAAATCCCAGCCCAGTTTCGGTTGAATTTAAGTTAAATTAAAACAAACAAGTTCATAAAACTCAAAACAATCTAACAGTTCCAAATACTTAAAATGTGTCAGTTTTGAGAACTCAAAAGAAAACAGACTTTCTAAATACTCATAAAAGTTCATTTGTTTGAGCTAATTTTGTATTATTTGAGTTGGCTCTACTTAAACCAGTTTATTATTGAGCGTTAGGGTTTACATATGCATGCTAATAAGCAAATAGTGAGATTTGGACACTAAACTAAAGTTTTACCAAAGTACTGATTAGCAACCCCGAACTTTTGATTGGTAGTTTATGGTCTGTTTTCAAATCATTGCATTTATAATGTATAAGAATGTTAATGGTTAAGTTAATATGAAACTCAAGGACCCCTCTTGAGCTATGAAAGAGACACCACTGAGCAATCCAATTTTCCTCCGTTGTTCCTCAAGTCTAATTCGCTGTAACATTTTCTTCTTTCGTTCTCATTCTGTACTTTAATTGACTCGACTGATGTGGACAAAGCACACCTGCTGACATCACTTTTAAAAAGTGGCCAGGCAAGTTTTGCCCCCTATCTTGCATTAGGAAATGTAGGCGGACGCAGAGCTGTGCTTAATTGAGTCATGATTGTATCGACCTGGTTCCCGCGGCTTCTGGTCTACCTGTGGATAACGAGAGCCGCGACCTCGATGCTGCAATCGCTGTTGTTCCCGCATGGCAAAATCTTCTGAATACAAGATGAAGCTACAGTATAGATCAAAAGAACGTGCACATTAGGGAGTGAGAAAATGAGAAAGGGATCGAGAGACAATGGGGAGGGGTCTTTTTTATTTCCTCTGGCGCCATATGTGTCATTGTCTCATCAAAAACTCATAAAGAATTACAGGGAACAGCTAATTAATTTAATGGCTTTTCTTGCATCACTTGAAATACCCCCTATGCACAAAAAGCTAGTAAATGTTTATATGTCTAATAAAGTAATGATAATAACTGTCTCGGGAACAAAAGAGAGGCATACTTAATGTTATTTCAATCAGATATCATAAAAGTCATGATAATTTTTGTGTAATAGCAAATACAAATCTGATATGCACTGTAGTGAATTAAAAGCTATTTCTCAGCCAATACCGCTGAAGACACCGCAATCATAAGCCACTTTCTCTCCACTTTTCTGTCTTTGTTGACTGTTCAAGCGCTCCGTTTATCTGATGAATTGATGAGCGCTGAGATTCATTGGGTAGCTCTGAATGGAGGATCAATCATCAACGATTAGGCTTTCACATCGCCAGGTGCTAAACCAAAACTAGTTTTGTGAAATATTTTACATTGCTGAATTTTTGGGGATCACAAATGCAGTAAAATAAAAATATTATTATAATTTAAAATAAAGTTTCTATTTATTTTTGTTTTAAAGGTGCACTATGTAGTATTTTTGCAGTAAATTATCCAAAAACCACTAGGCCAGTGTTATATATTTTGTTCAGTTAATTTTTTACAATACCCCAAATGTTTTCTACTATTTATGAGAAAATTGCTATTTTAACCAATGAGCCGGGAGTCGCTTGTTAATGGCGTCATATCTGCGTTACTCTCGGTTTCCACTTTTATTCTGCAGAAGCGCTTTACTCTTAGCAGTGTGAACAAGTGTCACAGCAGCCGCTGAGCAAACGCACAGAGTTACGTCAGAACATCATTTTAAACACACTTAAATGTGTCTAATATGATAAACAGAGCTGCGTTACCTCATACTCATGACCGGAAAAGCGGAAATGGCGCCGGCGACTGTGTCCCGTCATAATAAAAGTCCCGCTGCTCGCGAGGCGTGTGTTTGTGTAACAATCGCTCCTGCGGCCGTGCTCAGCTCCTCAACCACATACTGTTTATTTTAGGTTTCAAACATATAAATTCACATAAGTACAAAAAAAAACCCCAATACATTTAGAGTTTGTAAAATACACACTGATGTCTATAGAAGAGGTAATAATAATCCTTTTCATTATAATTCCACACGTTTAATATTAGGGCTGGGCAAAAAAATTGATTCTTTAATCAAATAAAAAATTAATCGATTTTTCGATTAATCGGTTTTTAAAATCTGGTCGATTCAGAATCGATTCTCAAAGGCCACGAATCGATTTTTTAAAATATTTATTTCCACTAACATTGAACATAAGCTTAACGTAAATCTAATTACTAGTCTTCTCCACTAGATGTCACCCATTTGCCTTGCGTGATCTTACAAAGGAGCGCACATGAGCGGCAAAATCGCAGGAAAAGCTTGTCGTGTACTGAAAATTGCCATACAAAAATAATCCAATATCCTAGCTTTTTATGTTTTAGAATAAATATATCAAAACATTCATAAAATACTTCTCAGATAATTTTTTTAAAAAATAAAGTTGCATCAAAATTGTATTTAACAATTGTATGGATTTGAAATAGAGATGCGTTCTGTTTTATTGCACTCAGGTGTACCTAAAAAAAAAAAAAATTAACATACATGATTGTGGCTCTTCATTTCTTTTTAATTACCCATTTATGTTCACTGTTCTTTTTTATAAATACCTATAGTATTTGTATTAAATCTATATTCATCTGAGTTGAATCGAGAATTCATAATCGAATCGATTTGAGGACTTGTGAATCGAAATCGAATCGAATTGGAACATCTGAATCGATACCCAGCCCTATTTAATATCAGATACACATTGTGTAAGTAACTTTAATGTGTACTCTATTATATTCCCAGTTCACCAGCCGCTTACTTTTAAGTATTTCGGGAGAAATGGCTAAATTCACGTGTTGTTAAAATAGAGGTTGTAAATCCAACAGATCCGATTCTCTGAACTGTGTCTGAGGCTCAAACTAACACGGCGGCGCCCATCGCACATACAGCTCGCCTAACGCCATCGTTATAAAGGTGTTTAAACAACAATATACTTCACTTGCATGTATTTGACAATCAGGATGTCAGATATTTCATGCCATAGCTAACACATTTGTGAATATTCTGAATAAAAAAGGAAAAATTATATAAAGCAGATCATTATTCATTCAGCGCTGTTGCTGCTGCGCTTTGTCACGTGACAAGCAATGACGCGTCACCATGGAAATGCCGTCCCCTCTCACAATATAGTTCCCACGTCCCTGGTAGTGTGTGTGTGCTGGCTTTATTCAAGGGCACTCGTATGTTTGTTGTGACTGCCAGAGTTGTATGCAGGACGAGCGCAGAGAGGGGAAATCTATATCGTCGATATCGTTGCTTTTTTCGATAGTATCTTGAAAAAGTCTTGAAAGTCTTGAATCTTGAAAGTTCATATCTCGATATAGATATATCGTTCAGCCCTAGTCCTATCCCGATTCTTTCCCATCAGATGTGAGGTGAAAACCACCCAAGATTCTGCTCAAACTTGACGTCATCAAACTACGCCTTTGCTTTGAATTGGCGACCTCTAGCGGATAGAAAAATTACATAGTGCAGCTTGAAATGGAGACATTTTAAAAGAAAAGCATTCATTTTAAATATAAATAGTTTTTTACTGCCATTTTATTTCTGAATGAAAGTATGAATTCATTAAGAAAGACCCCAAAATTTAAACAGTATGTATACGCCAATTAGTTGGATATTTTGTTATTAAATGCAGTGATTTTTTTGACATTCCTTTAAAATTTTAATAAAAAGTAATACAAAAATAAAAAATAAAATAAAGAAAATAGTAAAATAATGGAAAATTAAATTAAATTAAATTAAATTAAATTAAATTAAATTAAATTAAATTAAATTAAATTAATTAAATTAAATTAAATTAAATTAAATTAAATTAAATTAAATTAAATTAAATTAAATTAAATTAAATATAGAGAAGTATGGCTTACATGGCCAAATACTTTTCCGGGGTCTAATATTTTTTTGAATGTCTTAACTGGTCATTAAATGCATGACAACACTATAATTTTTAAAAAAAATGACGATTAATCAGAAGTTAAGGGTTTCTGGCCTTTGCATCATTATTTGCCCAGTTCTATGTGCAGCGCCTCTGTTAGGTAACTGGATCAAAAACTCTCCTAGTCCCACTCTAACAATTGCTAATTTAAATATAAGCAGGGGTGGATGCTCACATCAAGATGAAGCCCTGCACACGAAACCATTATTACCACGCAGGACTATTCAAATTCATATTATTCCTTAAAAATAATGCGTATTGTTACAAGACGAGCTGTGCCATGAGCTGCCTGACAGCTAGGAGATCCTGAGAGAAATGATCTACATTAAAAACAGATTCTGCACAATGAACTCAAACACAGCGAATAATCACACGCACTATTAGACGTTTGGATTCGGCAGACCAGATTTCCTTATCCTGAGCGATTTTCTAAAGTCTAACAGCATGAAAATCGACTTCAAAGCACTGCTCGACACAAAACCTGCATTAACCAAAGGCTGAACTCGGAAACTTAAAATAACACCCCAGCTGACAAAATGGCCGTTTTTAAGGCTTTGTACTGGACAGTCTATATTCGTTCTATATAAAATTTATCGTCACGACTGTAGGCTCTCTCTCGCGGCCAAGGTCATGTCTGAGGAGGCTATAAACCACAGAAATGAGCAGAAGTAACTGTAAAAAATGGACTTGAGAGAAAAGGGTTCACGTAACAATTGATGGCGATTCAAACTTCTCTCGTCTTATTTCCTCAGATCGCTCATGAATAACCCCGAGTGCCACAGACCCCGATTACCTCAGATTGGATCAGTCTCTCTCTCTCTCTCTCTCTCTCTCTCTCTCTCTCTCTCTCTCTCTCTCTCTCTCTCTCTCTCTCTCTCTCTCTCTCCATCTCCTCTCCTACTCTTCATTTTGCCATAATCCTTTTTGTTGAGTACCCGTCTCTTTTATCATCTCTTTCTCTCGCTGTCTTTCATTTGCAGGTTCTTGCTTGAAATCATCCCTTTATACCATTCCCTCTTTCAACATTTTCCTCTTTTCCTCCTTTCAGGACTGCTTTCCTCCTTTCACAATCCCTTTTTCATTACCGTATAACACCCCACTTGTAACCTTCAGCTTCATATCTCCCTCTCTCTTTCTCCTCATTTTATATTCTCTTTCTGCACACTTCTTCCCCCGTTTCTCTCTCTCTCTCTCTCTCTCTCTCTCTCTCTCTCTCGCTCTCTCTCTCTCGCTCTCTCTCTCTCTCTCTCTCTCTCTCTCTCTCTCTCTCTCTCTCTCTCTCTCTCTCTCTCTCTCTACAGGTCATGGTAAGGGGGTATAATCCTTTCCCATTCCACCTCCACATTTACTTCCATTCTCTAATAGCTGAAACCAATCCTCTATGCACCAACCCAATTTAAATTCATATGCAATCCACTTTACCACCCTGGGAAACTGGCTTCCTTAAATCACATTTGACCAATGTAATTTTTAAAAAATTAGACACAAATAACATGAAGCCTTTGGCGTATTCACACTGATGAAATTTAAACAGTTTATCGCAGTGAGTAGGAGAATTTTGATGCTAATTTAGTGTGTGTGATTCATTTATTTGTGGGCCACTCTACGGTGCGTTACCACTGGAGGCCTGATATGCTCAAGCTATTAGCAAGTTACAATCCTGAATAGCTCTTGGAAAAATAAAACAACCTCAGGGGGTGGCATTCACTTTAGCATGATTCAATGATTGATCTATGAAGTGAATTGCCATTTTGTGTCAATTCCATTATGCAGCAACAGTTTCTCTACGCTAAATGTCTTCTCCTGGGTTCTCCTAGTCTTGCATAGCCAGACCTTTAGGCTGAAGGCAGAAGGTCTGAACTCCAGAGCAGATTTCTTTAGCCAAGGACCGACCAGTGGCCATCTTACTGACATGTAAAGCAACTCGTTTTGTTCTGCATCATGTTTAGGGGCTTGAAAATATAACCTTAATGTCCCTACAATAGCAGGCAGGAGTGTAAACCGTATTATGGACGTATTATGCCTTAAACTTGAAATCCAGTTCATCCTGATAAGCGTTCATGACGGCTTTCTTTTTCCATGAGAGGGTTTGGCTTCACAGCATCTTTGTTTCCAGGCGTACCGTTAAAGACCGCGACAAACACGTCCTGTAGAAATCAACCAACCAGATGACGACTTCCAAACTCCTCAAGTGTTTTCAACTTTGTGTGCCATATGCAGAAGGCGTTCAGCCAACGGACCGTCTGAGGACTACACCACTGCTCAATGAGTGTTTCAATACTGTGAGTTTGGTCAAAGTCAAACATCAAAGGAAATACTAGGAAACGCTTTTAAAACAGGGGTCACAAACTCAAGTGACCTGTGAGCCACTAGCCAGGACGACATCTCCATCAAGGGCCTGTTGAACAGTGTATGACGAATGACTTCTCAGACTGTAATATACTCCTTTCATTGCATGCATCTAGTGTGAAAAACAATCATTCCCTTATCACTCTGTAGCTCACTATAGCTATGTTTCCATCCAAAGCGCCAAATTAACGTAACAAAATTGAATTATCGCATAAAGCATTCCATCTCATGTGTTCAAGAGAACAAAATCATCACTTCAAAATATATTATGTCATAAAAAATGTAAGTTGCAGCAATCAGGGAAGCCACTGTGGCTCTTTTTTCCTTCATCATAAATGACTTGTGCCTCAGAGCGTCAGTCAAAACCCAATAAACGCCGTCGTGTTCTCTTGCGGTGGGATGCTGGTGTTTGGGAACGCAATCGTGTGAGATGCTTCTGGGAGAGACTTAAACCAAATCATTCTGATGACAGACTTTGGCTCAGGTGTTTCAGGGTGATCAAACCAACATTTGAGATGCTGCGATGCGATTGGTCCGCTGGTTAGACCATGTGCATTAGTTTATTATGTGATTAGTTTATGTGTATGTCTTCTTACCAGATTCAAGCACAACTGTTTTTAATGCCCTTCTTTATGTGCATAAATGCCATTTCTTGGCCTTTCTATTCAGCGTTTTTTTATGCGATACCCCATTTGCATTAAAACAGGTGGATGGAAACAAAGCTAATGTGATAGTCTCTATGTAGAGAATAGTACATGTGTGAACGAATGAGTGATTTGGGACAGAGCAACAGTGTTTCACTGGTTTTAATGGGAGGTTGCATACTTAAAAAGATGGATGGATGGATGGATGGATGGATGGATGGAGGATAGATAGATAGATAGATAGATAGATAGATAGATAGATAGATAGATAGATAGATAGATAGATAGATAGATAGATAGATAGATAGATAGATAGATAGATAGATAGATAGATAGATGGATGGATGGATGGATGGATGGATGGATGGATGGATGGATGGATGGATGGATGGATGGATGGATGGATGGATGGATGGAATGACGGACAGAGATAGATAGATAGATAGATAGATAGATAGATAGATAGATAGATAGATAGATAGATAGATAGATAGATAGATAGATAGATAGATAGATAGATAGATAGATAGATAGATAGATAGATAGATAGATAGATAGATAGATAGATAGATAGATAGATAGATACTGAAACAAAGCAAGAAGCACGAGCAGAAGACAGGCTGGTGAAAGTAAAGGAACAGCAGTGCCATGGAGCCACACATTCAGTCCATTTTAGCACTGACTCAGCTGTGTGTATTTAAAACATAATTCATTAGCAAAATGTGATGAAATGTGACATTATGGTGGCAAACTTTCATTCCATATTTACACAAATCGTACCCACACAAACAACAGCAGCCATCTTCCCATTCGCAACTCAAGTTCCTTTAATCATGTGTGACATTACAGTCGCCTTCTACAGTCTGATGATCACGCCAGCGAATCTAGAGCCTACTTATGTGACGGATCTTTGATTTAATAATTGTAATTGACTGCTAAGTTAAAAGTAATTTCAGAAGGGAAAGAACAAAATAGCACAACAAGTGCAGACTGATTCAAGAACAACATGACCTGGGGGCTCGTCCGGGATCTTCCCAAGAAACACGGGACTGAAAATGATCCTCATCATAGGTTATTTGTAATGTTTTCCTGTGGAGGTAGGATTGATTGTATTAATTAGACGACTACGTAAGCCTTTAGGATTTGAGATCTGGTGGTACCAGAAAGATTTGTCTGGCTTTAATGAGCCGGTTCTTTTAATGCCAGAACATATCAATTGTGCAATATACAAAGAATAATCCTGATATAAAAGCAAACAGCAACGAGTGCGCAATACAAACAAAACAACAGTCCTGAAAATTTGTGTATCAAAAATGGCGCACATGTCCTCTGAACATATGGGCTCATATGCAATTGTGTCTATCTGTACCTAAAAATAGTTTCTAAAAGCCACTCATCTCTTTCCAAACTACATGTGTTCAACGGTACCAGGGCCTGATTTTGTGTGTGTGTGTGTGTGTGTGTGTGTGTGTGTGTGTGTGTGTGTGTGTGTGTGTGTGTGTGTGTGTGTGTGTGTGTGTGTGTGTGTGTGTGTGTGTGTGTGTTTCAATGAAAACGCTCTCATAGCACATGGTCTACTTGACCTACATGCTTCAACTGAAAATGCCTTAATGGTGTTATTTTGCTTTGATTGGCAGGAGCATTTAGCCAGAGTAGCTTGAAAAAAATAAAAATAAAATAAGAGAGACGTGGATAATTAGTGCCAATCAACCGCAGGCGAATCATCATGCGCTTGTCAAACTGCTCACTTTCTATGAGATGCCCTGGCTTGCACGCAATGGGAATCACACCTGTATCACTAAACAATTATGGCACAGTCAACCGCATAGATGTTTAAAATGCCCTTGAGGGTGTGTGAGCGAGCGAGCGAGCGGGTTTTATGAGGCCAGTGTAAGGCCGCGTGTCCACCAAAGCGTTTTTTCCTAAGGGCGTATTTTTTAAAATTGTTTTCAAATGGAAGTGCTGTGCATTTAACAAAACCAGCAGTGTGTTCAACTTAGGCCCTGTCCCAAATGGCAGCCTAAACGCTTGCGGTCTTCCAACGCTTTCGTGGCGTAACACCGCTGTGTCTGTTGGGAAGTCCGCTTGCTTTAGTCGCTTCAGTGCGGGCTCTGCAAAAGTGCACATCAAGGATGCATATCGACCGTAAAGGGGACGCTTATGAAACCTAAAATGACAAATGTGACACCCTACTAGGGCTGTCAAAATGTCTCAAAAATGACGTTCAAATATTCCCTCTAAAAAAACAAGATTATTCGAACTATTCGAACATCTGGTTGAGCATTTTGTCAATGACGTGCATTACGTCAATAACAGGACAAATTAATACAGAGACATAACTACTTGTATAGCTAGTCTATTTGAGTTTAAACATTTTCGACAACATATTACTCACACAAAAACAAGTAAATCAACTAATGGCCAAGACCGCAGAGCTCACTCTCTCTAGCCCTCACGTTCTCTGCACATAACGGTTTAAATGAACAAACTTTGAGTGCTGATCAAGAGTTTTGTGGTCGCGACTCTTGTCCCGAAATTTAGCAGGCTTCATTCAGTGATTGAAACAAATATTATTAATATTACAATATATTACAACAAAAAAGTTTTACAGCATTTCGAACTGAGATGTGCTGTGGCAAACATGACACCTTTCCTTGACATGAAACGGTAAATAATCACACCAGTGGAAGCAGTGCATGTATCCTTTATTAAAGCTCCACTGTGTGATATTTTCCCCCATCTAGCGGTGTAAAGGTATATGACCATCCAGTGCATATCAGTTTCTGTTCCTCTCAATGCCGATTTCATTTTAACTCCTACGGTGGCTGATTTAATCCAAGATTAACACGGCAATCCCCCTCTTCACATTCGACACGGTGCCATCGAGTGTTAAAACGCGAAAGGCGAAGCTTGAATTTACGGGTATGTCCCTCTTTGGCTAATGTACTTTCAAGATGGAGGGGCAACATGGCGACCGGCATTCGAACCCCTCACCCTTCAATGGCATATTATAAACTTACGAGAATACTTTAATACTTGAAATAAGTAAATATACATCAATGAGCACATATATTTTTGAAAGAACTAAGTGTTTTTAGCTAAGAATAAACTAAAAAAGTTACACAGTGTAGCTTTAATGCAATATCTCTTCAGTCAGTACAGTAGCCGTCACTTTAGTAATGTTTCTGTTTAAAGTTAAATAAAATGAGGCATGGTTTGCTAACTGTATCTAGGGGTATGTGTATGCTGTAACATAGCTTGCATTCAACTTTATCTCGCGGCTCAACAATTTTACCTCCTACCGACCAAAATCTGAAATACTTCCAGACACTTTTTAGATTTTGGAGGGTTAAAATCGCTTTCTCTGCCGTGGTCGAGTTGGGCTCTGCAATTTCTGTCATCTTCTATGCAAGACATCAACTTTCAGCTTTTGACGCTGTGACCTGTCCCTGAACCCTCATGCACGCTAGCAAAGCAGACAGCCACGCCTCTACTACCACAGGCGTTTTTTTCCACTTTTTTTTTATTTGAATATTAATTTTCACCTTCGAAATTAGTTTTTTTTAAACTATTGAATAGATAGATAGATAGATAGATAGATAGATAGATAGATAGATAGATAGATAGATAGATAGATAGATAGATAGATAGATAGATAGATAGATAGATAGATAGATAGATAGATAGATAGATAGATAGATAGATAGATAGATAGATAGAAAGATAGATAGATAGATAGATAGATAGATAGATAGATAGATAGATAGATAGATAGATAGATAGATAGATAGATAGATAGATAGATAGATAGATAGATAGATAGATAGATAGATAGATAGATAGATAGATTCCAATTTAGAATATTTGTTGACAGCCCTACGCCCTGCATCCATGAAGACTTCACAATCACACGCATATGGTGGCCACTTTAAGTCCGTAAGATTGTAAGTGCATATGAAGTGTGCCATTTGGGACAGGGCCTTTGGGTAAAAGCAGTGCTCATCACTGTCACGTTTCACCCAGCTGTCCAATCACAGTGGAGGGGCGGGACATACATTGACCAATGGTCACATCCTGTTAGTACAATGACAACAGACAACAACAAGAAGCTCAAAAACAGAACAAAATCACACAAAATCACACCAGATCCATTCTTTTACATTGTGTAGATATTTTTATATTCTATCTGCGAAATCAAAATACTATTAACATATTCTGTAGCACAGCAATCAAAGCATCTCAACTAAAAAACATCTTCAGAAGAGCGTCTGCCGTTTTCAGCGGGCTAAAAACACTTTGGTCAACACACAGACTGAGCCTTTTCCAAGAGTAAATGTGCTAATGTTTAACATACATTTTGCATATGTGTGTGCATTTATTTACCGCAACAAACTACATTTGGCATGCATTATGCATGTGTACTTCTGCCAAGCACATTATGTTTATATTTATATTCTTATAGAAAAGTGCTTTCTTACTAAAAAAAAAAAAAAAAATGAACATCTCTCCTTTTCCCCGTCTTTTCATTCATTTTCTAAAGCTCTCACTCCAGGGTGCCTGCCGTTTCTCTTCATCAAACTGCCGGGCTGTTTATTTTTTGTAGGGTGTGCTGATGTTGAGTATAATGGGACATGCGCCCTGTGCGATTATATGGCAACACACACTCGCTCCATCACTGACACACACTGGATGACAGATGAGACGCCCGCCCGGGAGCGCTCCTTTACCCACAATCCCTCTGACAGCCCTGCCTTGAGTGTCCATATCGGCCGCTGGAAAGAGGCCAGAGCGCTGCGAGGTACTTCCTGCATGGACACGCGTGTTTGTGTGTGTCTCTCGGGTCAGTAATGTTAAGCCAGTGTGTGTGTTTATGAATATAGAGCAGTGAGGGAACAACAATAAAAAGGGAGATCTTCGGTCTGAATATATATATATATATATATATATATATATATATATATATATATATATATATATATATATATATATATATATATATATATATATAAAATGTATGATGTTTCATTGATATATATATATATATATATATATATATATATATAAAATGTATGATGTTTCATTGATATATATATATATATATATATATATATATATATATATATATATATATATATATATATATATATAGTTTTTTAAATTGTACTAATATGTCTATTATGTTACTGTTTTACTGTATTTTTTAATCTAATCAATGTAGCCTTGAAGAAACTTTTTTCAAAAACATTTTTTAAAATCTTAATGATTTGACCAACAGTATGGTACCCATGTATGCTGCAGTGTTGTCATATTGTGGCATATTTTGCAACAGTTTTAAATATTTTTTTTTTTTTTAAATAACACAACTCTGAATAATGTTTTGTGTGCTTAAAATAAAAACAGTGAAAGCATAGCTTTTTTTAAGGATAAAGGACAATTATTACATTTTAGTTTAAATTACTTTTTAATGTATAAAATAGATACATTCATAAAACATTAATTTAATTGGAGAAATTGATAAATGTAACCATTCCCATAATTTAACATAATTCACAAGTTAAAAATAAACATACTGTAATGCTTTGGCAACTCAGCCAGATATAATGGAAACTGACAGTAAATGATTGGGATGAGAAAGGTGGATGAGATGAGAAATGGGGATTAGGATCTAGTCCCGGGTCAAACCTGTCATTACTCATGAGTCAGTATTTCGAAAACATTATCAATATAAACCCATCATTTAAAGCCAAAGTATTATAAAATAATAATATGCATCAAAGCAACGTGTGTGGAGTATGTCAGAAACTAAACACATCTGTAAACTGTATCCAGTGTAGACAGCCTCAGGGATTATAATGACTTTTATTTGCTTTTTGACGTCATGCTCACAACCATTGTAGGCAGATGTCAGCCGTAAAGCGACTGAATGCCAGTGGGCGGAGCCTATGAAGAAAATACGTATAAGTATTGGTTGATGTCTTGCTCTGGAGGCGGTCATATGCAAATGTTTTTGACTGTGTGAGGTCGCAGATCCCATAATATCAAAAAGAGACATTTTTGGAGCTTGATTTAATAAATTATTTGTTTACAATGAGGATGTTTAAAGCTACACTCTAAAAAATGCTGGGTTAAAAACAACCCAAGTTGGGTTGAAAATGCACTAACCCAACAATTGGGTTGTTTTAACCCAATGGCTGGGTTGTTTTAACCCAATGGCTGAGTTGTTTTAACCCAGCAATTGGGTTGTCTTAATCAACATTTAACCCAACCGCTGGGTTAAAACAACTCAACCGTTGGGTAAAATCAACCCAATTGTTGGGTTAGTGCATTTTCAACCCAACTTGGGTTGTTTTTAACCCAGCATTTTTTAGAGTGTATGAAACTTGCAGGATGTTTTAATGGTTCAAAAACCCCTAACAAGTCAAAAGATCAAGGCGAATTTGATTTGTCATGTAATGACCCCTTCAAAGAAAATGTAGGACATGTAAAATAAGTATTTGGCTGTAGGTTAACCGATAGCCCTAATGGCCTAGGTGGTGCCAGCGGAAAAAATAAAGTATTACATATTGTTGAAAGTACATAGACAATTTTTTTTTAAATTTCCCCTTTAGAATAACACAATACGAGGAAAAATGTGATAAAGTGCATAACTTCAATTTTGATTACATATCGACTCTACAAAGCTTTTTTTTTTTTTTAAGATAATTGTCCTTGCTTGAGGATTTGACGAAAGTGAAATAACACCTTTTCTCACCTCAATACTATCATCAGGATTTCAGTCTTTTATAACAATCCACTTTCCCTTTGGGAATATTATTTTGCACAGTCACATTTAATCTTATTCCAGTGTGTTTTTCATTTGACAGCAATGTGCTATAATCCTGTCCCCGGCTGGCGGTCTGTAATACAGATTCATGTGAGCAAATGAAACTTCACTGTCCAATGCCCTGCAGTACAATACAGCATCACATTCATACATCATTACAATGACTGTTTCTAGTGCAGAAATAAAGACAGAAAGCAGCATGTGTAGACAAAGCAGAACGGTGGATGTCTCGTAAAGTTAAGCTCTCAAGAGACGACTAGAGTCTCTACAAATTCCAGTCCCTTCATGCTTTTATGCTGTAGGTGCCAGTGCTGGGTTGGTTCCCATTAAGCCCCCCCTCGGTGCGGACTGTCTACAAATTTAGCATTGTCCTGTGACTAACAGCCTGTCTGCCATATGTTTATATTCATATTATACCTGATCCTCATATGCAGGCGTCCTGCTGCCAAACAGTAACACCATGAGAGCTTCTCAGGAACAACTACGTATATTTGAGTATAATCTACAGTGCATACTATTCTGTTGAAAAGCATGAGCAGCCATTTGAGTAGAAATAACATGATTACAGCTAATACATACAATACATATCCAAGAGTTTTTAATAATTTTGAAATAAGTCTCTTATGCACTGTAAAACATTTTGGTTGTTTTTTGTTGGTTTAACTTAAAAAAGTAAGTAACCTGGTGGCCTTAAAATTTTGAGTTTATTGAAATTAAAAATTTGAGTTGATACAATGAAGGAAATTTGTTTAATAAATAGAAACTCAAAATATTATTGTATCTGAACCACATAAAAAATGTGATAAATCATGAAAATAGCGCAGTTTCACTGCGTCATCAGAAATAAAACACACACAATAGCCCAATATGCTTAAAAAATCTTTTAATAATATTTTAATAAAGGTTGTCAAATCTCAAAAAAATTTTCATTGTTTTAACTCAAAATTTCAATTTCAATGAACTCAAAATTTTAAGGCAACCAGGTAACTTTTTTTCTAAATAATTTTTTACAGTGTGTGCATCAATGCCGCATTTATTTGACAAAAAAATACAGTAATACTGTGAATTTCAGGGTCACATGATCCCTCAGAAATCAGTCTGATATGCTGATTTAATGCTCAAGAAACATTTATTCGTATTATCAATGTTGTGAACTGTTAAATATTTCTGTGAAAAACTGTGATCATTTTTTTTCAGGATTCTTTAATGAATAGAAAGTCCTACATTTGAAATCTTTTGTAGCTTTATAAATGACTTTACAGACACTTTTGATCAGTTTAATGCATCCTTGTCCAACTAAAATCCCAAATGTTCAATGGTATATAGAAGGGATATGATTTTATTCATTGGGAGATGAAAAATGGTCTTCATGCCACAGCCAGGGTTGAGCAAAACTCAGGCTTGAAGAATTTTAAAATGAATTGATTCCACGTATCAAAAGGAAGTCGAATAGCAATTTGAACTGGAAGGTCATTGGGAAATTAAAATGTCATTCGAAAAACACAGATGATGCTTAAAGGTTGAATAGGTAATGTTTTTCATAAACCATTTTTGTCATACTGGTTGAAACACTCTTAAAATCTTGATAGCAATCAGAGGCGTCATGCCCATTCAAACCGATGGGGCGCATGCAGATTTTTGAGAATAATTGATTAAAATGCAGCTTCAAAAAAACATTATAGTTTTACTTTTGATAATTAAGCATTTTAAGCGTACGATCACACCGGTGTGATCAGAATGTTCTGAGTGTCACGTCATTATCCGCTTAATTCCAGTCTGCGTTTAGCGGCTGCTCTCATCATATCACAATTGGCAGTGTTTTCAAACATATAATCTTTATTTTATGTTTCTATCTTGACATTTAAATTAGGGCTGTATGATTTGGGGAAATACCTAATTGCGATTATTTTGGTTAAAATTGCGATTTTAAATGTGATTATTATTATTATTTTTTACAAATGAAAATTGTGTATATACTGTGTGTGTGTGTGTGTGTGTGTGTGTGTATATATATATTATTTATATACTATGACTAATAATAATAATTATGATTATTATTATTGCTAATAATGTATAATATTTAAAAAAATAAGAAATATTACTATTACAATACCATTTTCATATTAAAAAGAGTATTTAATAATAAATATAACAATATACTAATAATAATAATAATAATAATAATAATAATAATAATAATAATAATAATAATTTACAGAAAACTTATTTTATAAAAAGCTGCAGGGTTACCTTTTAACATGCAGGCAGCCTATGAATAAAAATAGAAATATATAAGTATTTAAAAATAAAATTCTTCTTCTTCTTCTTCTTCTTCTTCTTATTATTATTATTAATGTTTATTATTATAATTATTAAAATCTGTGATATCAATTTCTTAATTTTTGTCAGAAGCTATGCAAAATCAAGAACGAGTCTATGTCTTTAATATGAAATATGAGCCTCTTATGAATTCACTGTGGGAAAAACATTGTCGTTTTCAGTAAATCCGTAATGTGAAGCTGTAAGTAGATCGCTGTAAATAGAAACACTTTGATTGAACATGAAGACGATAAACACACGACTGCATCAATATACAGTGTATTTGAGTTCTTCATACCTTCTCGGGTATTTTCAAATTAATAAAGTATATTATAAGTATATCAACTGTTTGGGTATTGACTGGTACATTTCCCAATCATATTTCCTTACATTCAAACTTAAAAGGAAAGGATTCAAAGGGATTCAAATCCAGGAAAGGAAAGGCATTCCCGATTCAATTCTGAATGGTGGTTGGGCACACCAGCCATAGCAGGTGCTTGCAGAAATATCTCTGCAGATCTGTGCGAAAGATCTCAACCTTTCGGCCTTTTCAACAGCAGTCAGCAATCTTGTAATGGAGGGAGAGTGGCCCGGCTGTAGCCTCGGCAGTAAACAAGAATGAAAGAGTGAACAGTGCTCCCCAGAGACACAGGCAACTCTCCAGGCAGTTAACACAGGCTTCGGCGGGGCACATGAAAGGGAGAGAGATGAAGAGAGAGGGGATGAGGAAGATAGAGAAAATGAGAATCAGGTGAACTGACAGACAGAGAAGCTGAAATAGGCTTTACTAAAGCAATCCTCAACATCCTGACAGCCTCATTCACAGCATCTGAGGTGGATTGTTACACCATGTCCTAACCAGATGCGACATGACAAGTTCCAGAAACAAGTCATTTGTCTGTCCTCGCTGGAAGCGAAAGTGCTGTATAAAGTGCAATATAATCGCAGGCTATCAAACACATTTGATGTTCAATATGCAATAGAGAGGGATATCATCCAATGAGATTTCAATGGGTGAGGCTATCTAAAGAAACCCCATAAAGATAACCAACACTGCTTGTCGCAGTCATGGCTAGTTAAGGCAAAAACTGATTTCTATGGGAAATACAGCTTTTATCGCTTGCCACATCATTGTGTTGCATCTGGTTGCACAGCGGAAAAAAAAAAAACCTCATGAGGTTTCCACTCAGTGGCTCTAGAGAGGCGAGAGACTGAACACAACTAAAACCTTGTGATGCTAACTTCATTTGACAGATTTCATTTAGCTTCTTTGCCCCTGCCATCAATCAAACAGGTGGAAATGTGCATGTACACCCAGTGTATGGTGTTGATTTACTTTTTCTCGTACCTGCCAGAACCGACCTATGGCTAAGACAAAACATCCATACGCGACAGCCGTGTTTCTCAGCCCGTCTGCTCTGAGGACCGAAGGGGAAAACAATGCTAAACGCAGCTAATACAATCTAGATAACTATGAAATTAGTGTTATATAATATCATGTTTTTGGGAGACCCTTTTATTGTGACTTATTGTATTCAAAGCATATTGTACATCTTAAAGGTCCATCCCTTCCCATAGGATCGAACTCTTGACTTGGCAATACTAGTGCTATGCTCTACTTTTTAGACAGTAGCACAATATAAAAAATACATAGCATTGCCATTTAAACAAAAATGCTTCATATACAATAGTGTTGTAGTCAAGACCAAGGTTATTTTCGTAAACGAAAACTGAAACTAAGACTAAAACTATTGGTCAAAAAACATTTTCGTAAACTGAAATAAAATTAAAAAATCTGAATAAATAAAAAACTAAAACTAAACGAAACTAACTACTCTTACTAAAAAACTAACTGAAATAAAATAATAATTAGCAAAAATAAATATTCGTTTTCGTTATTAATAAGCTCTCTTTAATGTGGTGGAAAATCTGACTGTGGCGGTCGAGGGAGTGTCTGTATTGCGCTACTGCGCGTGAAGTGATCTGAGTGACGGACACGTGCAGACAGGCAACACATCGCTAAACGGGAGTTCACAAAGAATCAATGCGTCCGTGGCAGTGAAATGGGAAATAACACAAGGTAATGAGATGCACGTTGAACTTCTTTTAACTTAAGCTCACTTTTTTAGAATGCCGTTTCTTACGCTACGAGAGACGCAGGCGCAAAAGTCAGCACATAGTAGCAAGTAACGTTACTAGCCTACTGTGCGTTTGAGATTTCATGTTTGCATAATATTGACAGGTTCAAAGGTGTTATCATAATCATTTACATTATATTATATTATTATCTGTGTGGAGACATTTCCCCACAAAGTAGGGAATACCAGGATACACACACACACGTTTGTTTCACTATATAAGTGAGGACATTGCATAGACTTCCATTGATTTTATATCAGGTTAATGATATTTTATATCCCCTAACCCAGGGGTGGGCAACAGTTTTAGTCTGAGGGCCACAGTTTCTTTGGCAAAGTAAACGGAGGGCCACACAGGACAATTGCAGTTAGACATAGCTACATGATTAAATCGTACAAAATTATTAAATGCAGATATGTATAAGGCTACAGTTACTTTGACTTTTGCCAGCCTAATTCAAGGCTTGATAAATATTTTTTGCTAGGTCTGTCTGACATAGACTACTTTAAGGTTACAATAACTGGATTTACTACACTACCCCCTGCATATTTTTCAACTCTCATTCAAACCAGCTGTTGCTATTCAAGATCGAAAACTATTAACAAAACTGCAAATGTATGTAAGCAGATCACATTAACATACAGACATACAGGCAATCTGGCTTGGAATTATCAAATTTAATTGGGGATACCTTCATCACTAAATGAAAAAAAACATATTCAGCTTATTTCACTTGTTATTATTCCTTTATTGTAATTTCTTTTTTTTTAACAAATGTTGTTTAAAACTTTTATGAAATGGAACACAATTTAACTGCAGGTCAACTTCATCACACGTATGCTTGCTTAAGGTTTAAAGAACAACATGGAATGGTTCTATGCGTCTCACAAAATTTATATTTGATTTAGCTGTATCATCATCCCCACGTGAAATTGTTAAGGGGGCTTAACTTTATACCATCATTGATCAATACACACTGATAACTATCTTAATAAAAAGAAAAGCCAGTGTCCTTTATTATGCATATATTAACCCTTTCACGCTTAATTTTATTATTCTAACTGACTCCCGAGTGAGTTTTTTCAAGGCAATTCCTAGTTTAGATTGTTCCCCCTTAATGTTTCCATGGCAATCTGTCATATTTGTCACGTGACACCCCACCGACAATAACACTGTATTACAGATGCATCGCTTTTATTCCCAGAGAATCCGGGTCATCAGTTTCTCCTGAAATACATGCAAGAAAGTGGCCAATAAACTGTGACAAGAATAGAGTAAAATTCCACTATGTTTGTTTGATTTAATATTACTTTCGGAAAAAATATATTTGAATAGATTCTTATTGCTGCTTCCACAGCCATCAGTGTGTATTTTACTCCAAATGTATTGTTTTACTCGTGCTTATGTGTATTGAAATGTCTGAAACCTAAAATAAACATTATGAGTGTGAAAAAAAACTGCATAGTTGTGATATATGACAGCCCTGAGGCTGAGCTTGTCCGTCTCTGGCTCAGTGCCAACCAACGAGCAAAAGCACAGTTTGAATCCGGCATGCGACATCACTGAACATTCTAAATACCATGCGGGACCGTACTCTCAGGGGCACAGAAGTAAAAATCCCATATATGCGACCATAGCGATCAACAGCTTAAACGTTTCATTTGTAATCCTGAGTACAAAAATTCAACTTTCATCCAAATTGCCAGCACAGAGCACATCCCGGGGGCCGGATTGAAGCACTATGCGGGCCGGATCCGGCCCCCGGGCCGTATATTGCCCATGTATGCCCTAACCCAACCCCTATCCCTAAACCTACCCATCCCAAGAACGTGCAAAACAATAGATTTAAATAAAAACATGTTTTGGCCGATTTATAAGCCTTTTTAACTAGTGAGGACCAGTCCAATGTCCTTATTAGTCAGTTATCATAATATTTTACTAGATAAGTGAAGACATTGGCCCCCTTTACAATTATAGCACAATACACACACACACACACACACACACACACACACACACACACACACACACACACACACACACACACACACACACACACACACACACACACACACACACACACACACACACACAGAGCACAACAGTGTGTGTTGGCTGCTAGCCTACATTGTTGTACTACTGAAGAAATTAAAATAAGCTTTTAATTGTTTAACAATATTTCATCTTTGTTATGAATGAGTTTGTCTGGAATTTATAATTTTTACTTTTATATTTTACTTTGCATTTATTTTGTTCGTTAAGATAGGCTAATACTCAGAGGATCTTTGTCAAAAATATCAAATATAATTTTTTAATATCAAAATATAATTTATTTCATTTTTAATCTCCAGATCGTTGTTTGTATAGGTCATAGTTTGACTCAAGCTTTTTTGCTCAAAGGTGAAGACCCAACTTTATGCATGTTTTGTAAGACTGTCCTGGGTTTAAACAATAATGCTCGTTTATCAAGTGATTTCACTTAAGGATGTTTAGTAAGATTAAACTCTAATCTGTGCAAACATTAAACTTTGCTGAAATTAAAAACCTTGATTTGGTCTCTACACTTCATTATGCTAACTCTGCTAAACTATAATTACTAAAACTAAAACTGAAACTAAATAAATAAAAACTAAATAGAAATGTATTTGCAAAATAAAAACTAAACTAAAACTAGCAAAACCATTTGTAAAACTAACTAAAAATAAACTGAAATTTGTAGCAAAATTGAAAACGATAATAAAATAAAAACTAATTTCAAAAAGCAAAACTATAATAACCTTGGTCAAGACCACCTAAACCGAGACCAAATCGAGACCAAGACAAGACCAAGACCAGACCAGCACTCCTTAAATTCATCTAAAAGATACATATCTACTATCTGAGAAATGACTTATAATTAATTAATAAATGTAATTAGAGTAAAACCAGAGCGCTGTTACTAATCAAACAACTGACAATAAAATGAATGGCACAAAAGGTGCATCTGATTTGGTACAATTACACCATCATAAATTATGTTAAGATTCATTTTACTAAAGCTTAAATAAAAAATCATAATTTAACATTCACAGAATCATTTATTCAACCAATTTGTTCAAAGCATCTGATTCATTTAATAACGAAACGGTGTCGAATTAGCAAAGACAGTTTAAAATCTGTCCTTCAATATTAACTTCTTATTTATTGAATGTTTGTATCAAATCAATATAATTTGCAATCATGCTTATATTAATGAAAACAGCTCTCTTGCTCTTGTAATATTGCTTAATTATATTCTGTTATATTAAAAAAAAACTACATCTCAGCATTTTTGGGCATTTATATAAATTTTGGGCATTGTTGAGACAATGCTGCATTGCTTTTGACCTCAGTAGCAAAGTAACACAAGAAAGCACCAGCAATTTAGTTATATCCCTGCAGATGTGGTCATGAGATAAAATCCAAGACAAGACAAGACCTTAAAAAAAATGGTTTTAAGACCGGTCTCAAGACCAAGACCGGTCTCAAGACCAAGACCGGTTTTAAGTACCACAACAATAATATTCACTACAGCTCAAAAGTTCGGGGTTAGTCAGATTATTATTATTTTTATTTTTTTTTGAAAGAAGTCTTTTCTGCTCACCAAGTCTTTCAATATCACTATTGTACATTAAATACAGAAGGCGGAAGCTAGATAATTTACATATATAACGTGTTAAATATTTTTCTTACAAAAACCCATCGATTCGCTTCAGAAGGCCTTTATTAACCCCCGGAGCCGTTTGGAGCACTTTTATATTGGCTGGATGCACTTTTTTGGGCTTCAATTTTTGGGTGCCATTATAAAGCCAGGAAGAGCCAGGACATTTTTCAATATAACCCTTATAGTATTCGTCTGAAAAAAAGTCATATACACCTAGGATGGCTTGAGGGTGAGTAAATCATGGGGTTATTTTCATTTTTGGGTGAACTGTCCCTTTAAATATAGCCATTTTAACTTACAAACACGTATGGTACAGTTTTCTCTGTAATCTCAATAATAAGAGGAAAAAACACTATGTCTATTTGTCTTGTAAGCATGGCGTTACACACTCAAGAACTGAACAACTGCTCCCCAGAGTCACAAAATTATCAATGAGTGAAGCAACTCAATACGCTTCCATTGAACCGCCCTCAACTGTACACCAGATAACATCCAACTGCTGGAGAAAGGAGAGAAACAAAGCAAAGAAAAACTCACTACAGCAAGGCAATACAAATGATCTGGATGCCTGACTCATTATATTTTCCACATCAAACCCCGTCGTTGTAGAAGCTTCCCCTCGCCAAAAACCGAACAAAATAACCCCTCCATACATCACAGCAACACTGGCACGTATTTAGCTTATTAGAGATATGGTGAAATGAACATGCTAATGTGTGTCGCGGTGCCTTACTCCCCTCTGAGGACGTCTGAGTACTAACCCCAGAGTTCGGCGGCTCAGGGAGGCCTCGTCCCATTAAATCATGTCTGCTGATTGCCCCCACAGACACATGTTCATGGTCCTGATCCATTTAGCAACCGGCTTGGCTCATTAGGTTCTGACACAGCGTGCATGCGTGTAAGTGTGTGTGTGTGTGTGAAGAATATGCTAATGGATAAGTGAGAAGCGGGCTGGATTGGGTGAGGGGATACCAGTCTAATCCTAATTAGACCGAAGCTCAAACCTCAACCATCCCGGACCATCCCAGTGGAAGAAATGAATGAAAACATTGCTGATTAACCTTTTATGGCCCCGCGGGGAAGTGCGTACAGCTACAAACAGCAAACAAGGTTTTAAAAAGACAATGAGAAAAGGTTAAGGAAGTGAAAAGCGTCTCCCGGTCCATTAAAAATGACACATCTGTGGTTAAACGCAGTGGTTCGAGTCCTGTCTACTGAATTACAGGGAAGAACGGATAAAGTAGGAGGCTTAGAAAGCCCTTCTCTGGAGGCCTAATTTATGAGCATGCGGATCAATGGTTAATTAAGCAGAGAGAGACTGAGCAGCGTGGATGAGGGAAGAGGGGTGAAAGAGCAAAGAAAGCTACAAGAATGAGGGGTGGTCATGGGAAATGTAGTCTTCTACAATTACAACATTGCTTACATGGCCAGTATTGGCACTGGAATTAATATGAAAGCGGTTGACATTTCATCTGACGGGGCTTACAAATGATTCATTATGTCTGAAAGCGCTGAGATTTTGCCGCCTCTATTTCCTTGCATCTCTGTGTGAATAACTAACAAAGAATTATAATTTAAGTTTTCAATAATTCAAACAGGCGTAAAGATGTGTGAGAGAGAATCTGTTCGTCATATAAAGCGATCGAGTCTCTTCAGAAAATGTGGGCTAAACCGCTCATTTCATACGGATTAGCTTTACGATCTCTTTAAGAACTTTTTGAGGCGTCAAAGTGTCAGTTGTGTTGCCTTCAGATTTCCTCAAAAAGACCTTCATTAGTCTCCCGAAGATAAACGAAAGTCTTACGGGTTTTGAACGACATGAGGGTGAGAAATTAATGTCAGAATTCTCATTTTTGGGCGAACTACCCCTTTAATTAAAATATTTATATTTTTTAAATGTAATATGTTAAAACAGCAAAGAACTTATCACTGCAGGTTAAAACTTTTTTAAATAATTTAAAGGGGTGGTTCTGTTATTTTTCTAGGCTCGGTTGTGTTTATGGGGCGCAGTATAACATGTCTTAATATTTATTTTTTTAATAAAACGCCGTATTTTTCTTATATTTGACCTTTATTCCACACCGCTGTCTCCACTGTCCTTTGTCCTGCTTCTATGAAGCCCATCCCTCTGAAAAACGCAATGGTCTTAGATTGGTCAGATGGCCAAATGTAGTTTCCTGTATTTTTATTGGCTGAAGTGCCAAGCACAGGTTGTCCGGAAACACCACGCCCCTTCTCATTATGGAGAGAAGTCACATCTGCGGTGACTAGCGTAAACTGCCATAACTTTAAAAGGCAATATCTCCGTTTGCATTGAACTTTCAGCGCTGTAACTTTGCAGATACTGTTTATGCTCAAGCAGCAACATTACACACTAACTAAAGTTAAACAAGTCAAATCGCATGCAAACACCCCTTTAAGGAAGCAGTTAAAAAGGGACTGGACATTTTACAATGTAGAAAAAGAGAGCAAGATCTTGTGATTCCTCTTTTCCTAGATGACAGGTATAATAATCAAGGAATCGGTCTCATCCTTGAAAAAAGTAAGAGAAAGGGAGAATCCCGCTGAATTGCATTTCTACCCTCCTCTGAAGGTCATTTTTTATCCCCTCCTCTCTCCGTCTCTGGTGTTTTAACTAGCTATGGGATTGCACAAGTGACATCCCACTTTAGTGGGTTATGCCCATGTGCTGTGAACAAAAAAGCTGCAACATGTTATGTGGCCTTCCCATGAGTCTGTCAGTGAGTGACTTTAACATCCTCCGCTGCCACGCTAGGTGTTAACGTGTGGATGTCTCTGATGCAGCATGCTTCGTCCCAAATGACTGCCGCTCTGAAATTGGTGGTGCTGGCAGAACAAGCGGCAACATCTGATGCACCTCGACCAACTGCAGGTGCCCATTACTGTAGCGCGGGCAATCAGCTATTATTTTAGGTGTTGTCCTTTTTAAGATTAGCGCTTGCGAATGATAATGTACTTTCCCCCCAACAGTAATCACATTACATTTTTACCACATAGACAATAACATGGTTTTAAAGGAATCATGACATGGATATTTGTTTAGAGATCGACCGATCAACTGGCCGGGGATCAGGATCAGACGCTATTCCGCATGATCGGCCCAGATCAGTCTCACGTCTTACTGATTCGGAGACAGTTTTTGTTGCCAGCAGCACAGCCAACAACATCAGCGGTGGACAACCCGAAGCGACGGAAGAGACTCAACGCCACTGTCTTGCTCTGGAGGAGGTCATATGCAAATGTGTTTGACCATGTGACATCACAGATCCTGCAATCAAAACAAGCCGTTTTCGGAGATTGATTAAATCAATGATTTGTTGAGGATGTTTTAACCCTTGTATGGTGTTTGGGTCTGTTGGACCCGTTTTCATTTTTTATCAAACGAAAAATGATATGATTAATTATTTTTTCAAACTGAGACTCATTGGCCTTGGCTCATTTTCTGTGAGGAATATACATCAGAACACATTTTCAATGACCACCCCCTACACATTTATATTACACACAGGATGTTCGGGTCCACTGGACCCGGGGCTCATAAAAGTGTGGAAATTGTAGGTCCTGTTTACCTTTACTCTGACCTCCTCCTGTCAGGGGCTGCTGTTAATGTGTGTGTGTTCACGTATATGGTTTATCAGGAACAAATATGTATAATGACATGGGCATTACAACGTAAACATGGTTTATGACGATATCTTGTACTCATACTAAAACATACTAAATGGTGTTTTTTGAAATTCAAAAAATGCCAAGATTTCTCTGATTTGTAGGCTTAGTGTAGGGGGATAGATTATACAGTTTGTACATTAGAAAAAACATTATGCCTATGGAAAGTAACCATATACCACATATCCGTGTGTGTGTGTCTGCGTGCGTGTGAGAGAGAGATTGTAAGTGTGAGAGAGTGCAAGAGTGAGTTTTGTTTCTACCCCTGCCGTTCCCACACGAGGTTGCAATTCTTAAATGGGGGGGTGAAATGCTGTTTCATGCATACTGAGCTTTTTACACTGTTAAAGACTTGGATTCCCGTCCTAAACATAGACAAAGTTTCAAAAACTAATGTTGCATGTTTGATGGAGTATTTCTGTGTCAAAAATACTCCTTCCGGTTTCTCACAAGTTTCGGCGAGTTTTTTTCGAGTATGGGTCGACTTGACGTTAATAGAGCGGAAGGTCCTTGTATGGGCCGTACGGGCTCTTCTCCCGGTAGGGTGCGCGCGCGCGTGACTAGAGCGAGAGAGGAAATGCACGCCCATAAACACTCTCTCAGCTGCAGATCCAGTCGTCCGTGAACACTTCTGACGCACCGTGCTCCACTTTATTCCTATGGGTGACGTCGAGCGACTTCAGCACTTCAGCACAGCATTCTGGGAAGGCAGCGCTGCATTGAACCGATTTGAACGCAGAAATGACGGGAAGCTTCACAACATCGCTTCAGTCGTGTCGCATAGTGGATCTCCACGGTCACTGCTGTCACAGGACTTCACCAAATTATACCAAAGAAGTGTGTTTTTGACGGAGCGGTCCCAGTGATAAAGGTTCGGTCCTGCTTTGGAAGCAGCCGGTGAGTAAAACTGTCTGAGCTGTTGGCTATCGTCACGTGAGTAAACATCAGTAAACGACACTATCGCGTGCTTCGTCTTTTAAATGCGCTAACGGTTACTCCATTGCTGTTCTCTGTATAACGTTACACTAGTCTGACGTGCAAAACCGTTTTGCTTGCTACTGCTAAGGTTTAGTCGCATACAATAGTCCATAAACTGAATCATGTCCTCATAAACTGCGAGTAAAGACAAATGTTGACAGGCCACTAAATACAGTCCATACCACAGAGACGGACGTCCTGCTGTTGCTGTTTCTCCTGTTCAATTTATTTCAGCCTCCTGATCTGATTCTGGATCATATATCTATTAGCTGAGCTCGATAGCCAAGGGTTTCTCCACGCTTGAGGACGTCCACGCTTTGTTTGCGCTCGTCATTCTTTAGCTCCGCCCACGCGATACGCCTCCAGGCGCTCGTTTTTTTCCGGAAAGACTCGGTACAGCCCATATTTCTTTTATAAATATAATAAAACTAAAGACTTTTCAGCGATATGAAGGATGCAATACTACTCTATAGGTACTCAAGATTGACATGAGATTGACTGAAACTGAGTGTTTCACCCCCACTTTAAATGTGATCTAACAAAGGTAAAGAGAAACAATTAACCATATATGCTGTTTATATTGCTTGTAATTGGGATGAAGTTAACATCTGTTGAGCATTTTAAGTTATGTTTAACATTTTTAACATAACTTAACATCTGTTGAGTTATGTTAAAAATGTTTAACATAACATTTTTGATTGTGTTGAATTAAAAACCCAAAAATGCAGCGAGTCCACCAGACCCATGAACACTGGCTGAGTAACAAAAATATGAACACCACACAAGGGTTAAGCTATAAACCTTGCAGGGTGTTTTAATGGAACAAAGACCGCTTTCATGTCAAAAGATCAAGGCTAGTCTTTCATGTCACTGACCCCTTTAAACAGAATTATAGATATTTAGGGAAGGACAGGATATCATAGAAACTTGGGGATTTGGGCTAATAAACTACCACCTAGAAACTGCCCAGAACACCCTACTCTACCAGCTAACAATATATTAAAAAACAATCAGGATATCTTACCAAAAACATGGCAACCACCCACAACTCTCTAGAGTTTTGCACATTGTCTCTAGAAAAACATCTTCCATATAGTGATGAAAAGGACAAGTGTGATTAGGGAACACTGCATGCTAGATTCAAACTTGAATGATCTAAGCACCAGAGATGTGTGTGTCAAAGCAAATGTACAAACGGCTAAGGGCACAGCTCAGACGAATTGCTGTTTTATTATTTACTGAATTCAGTGACTACTGACATTGCAATTAACACACTATACTTACAACTGAACTCTATGGAGTGAAGTGACTATATGGGAACCTTTAACATGATGCCAACTCATCTATACAAGCAGCCACCGTATCCGCCCATCTTTTTCCGCTTTCTGTTCTCTTTTTCTGAATGATTGATTCAGACTTGAGGGAAAGAAAGAGCCTTCTGATTAATGAATCTTGAAAAAGCCACTGTTTCACGTGAAAAATGGCAGCGCACCAAACACAACGCCCAGCGCTTAAAAAGGAGGAAGAGACGAACAACTCGACAAGCAGAATCGGCCAAGAAAACCGTATCATGCTTCTTTTTTTTATTATTATTGGAGAGCTCACCTAATTCCCTCCCTCCTATTTTCTCTCAGAATCCTTCCCTGTATATCTTTTGCTCAGTCTTGGCTCAGTGTGGATTTTTTCACCATTGATTGTGGCAGCAAAAAGAACGAACAAAAAGGAAGAGAGAAAAAAATCACTGCCAATGCTTAGTCTCTCATCTCATTCTTATGGCTGAGAAATATTTCACCATATATCACAATTTTTAAAAAGCGTATTAACATATTCACTTTTTTATTACTGCGTATTATTTTATAATATTTTACATTATTTAATTTGACATATTAGGGGTGTAACGGTCAGTGTTGGGTGTAATTAGTTACTGTAATTGAATTACTTTTCCCTTGAAAAAGTAAAGAAAGGGATTACTCTTATATTTTCTGTAATTTAATTACAGTTACTTCTGATGTAATTGAACTAAATACTAAACATAATTATACATAATTCAATAGTGGACTTAACATCCACATTTAAAGTCTAACTTTAAAATGCATGTGTTTATGTATCCTTCTCACATTTGTAATACTTTGGTCAGTTAATAAGTAGTTTTATATTATTTATTTGAATGAATTAAAAGAGCCGTTTCATGTCTAACCTTGAATCGCTTAACTCGAGGTTGACATAGGATTTAGAAAGTAATTAAAAAGTAATTAGTAATAAGTAATTAAATACTTTTTGGCGAGAGTAATTTGTACAGTAATCTAATTACACTATTAAGGATGTAATTAGTAACTAGTAATGAATTACCTTTTTAGAGTAACTGGTAACGGTACACAAAACTGACGGTTCAGTGCGTACCTCGGTTTTGAAATCACGGTTTGGTACAAGGGAGAGTAAATTACATATAAAATTGCTTTTTATTTAGTTTTATTAAAAGTGGTTTAGTTAACAAAATGTGTCTGTCCTTAAATTAGAACTCAAAGTTTCTTAAAGATAATACTATAAAATATATAATGTAGACCTTACTTGCACATTAATGAAATATAATAATAATAATAACAACAGAGCCCAAACTAATAGCCTAAATTCAGTTGCTATTTATTTTTAATAATCAACTCTCACATTGTATGCAAACAAAACTTCACATAAGGCAGTTTTTGCATTCATTTCTACATCTAATTATGAAATTATGCTTTTACTTTGCTGTTGAAATAATCATTTATACACAGTGGCTGTCAAATCATGACAGATTTATGTAAACATACATTAAATAATCAAGACATCACTAACAGGTTAAGTAGAATATAATGAATATATAGGCTAATATAGTGTATATATTTAGTGGACTAACAGCTGTGGACTCTGAATGACTGCCGGAGGTAAATGTGATGCTATGTGACATTGTTTACCAGCTGTTTTATTGACGTCTTATGGCCATTGAGACACTGATTGAACGCTTACACAACATATGTCTCAGTAAGCTGTGATGCATCCTCAACATACCTTCAGATGTTTATTCTTTGACTATTCTTTGACTAAATCCTGTACCAAAATGGTTCAGTACGAATACGTGTACCGTTAAAGCCCTATTGCATATAATAATAAAAATGTATCACAGTATTGAAAATCCTTCTTTTGTCAAATCATAATTTTAAAATGTTTTTGGGGTTTTAACACTGTAAAGCAATGTAATGCTTTTACCAGCATAAATGCAATGCATCAAATACTATGTTAATAAGTTAATATTTCAATCATTGTTTTTTGCAATTGCACAAACTATCAACTTTTTCCCTGCCAGCGTAAAAAAAAAAAAAAAAGTTGCCAGCCACCGCCAGGATCTTTGGCCATTTTCACCCAAATGTAATAGCCCATAGAATATTTTTTTATGAATATCTAAGCATTCAACACATTAAAATAAAGAGCTGACCCTCTTCTTTTAAACAAACAAACAAACAAACAAACAAAAAAAATTATTATAGCTTCATGCACACTTGAATATGGGTAAGTTTCATTTTTTTTAAAAGCAACATTTTGAACAAAAAGCTGAGAAAATCAAGTTTTTGTGAAAGACTGACTCCAGATCAGATTCAGAGATGATCAAACACAGATGGAGGAGAGCTAATGCTTCAGTCCTGTAGCTCGTCCTGGGTCCACATCGCATTCAGTAACATTAGATAGTTTTGAATTAGATGATTTTTAATCTTGATGATCATGTTATTTTTCATACTCTGTAAAAAAAGAAAAAATAATAAGTTACCTGGTTGTTTTAAAATTTTGAGTTCATTGAAATTAAAAATTTGAGTTAATACAATGAACATTTTTGAGAATCGACAACTTTTATTCAAATATTATTAAAAGATTTTGTAAGCATATTGGGTAATTGTGTGTGTGTTTTATTTGTGAAGATGTTAAATTGTGCTATTTTCATGATTTATCACATTTTTTATGTGGTTCAGATACAGTATTATTTTGAGTTTCTATTTATTAAACCAATTTCCTTCATTGTATCAACTCAAATTTGTAATTTCAATAAACTGTTTTTAAGGCAACCAGGCAAAAACATTTTTTAAGGCAACCAGGTTACTTACTTTTTTAAGTTAAACCAACAATATATTTTTACAGTGTATGCATCTGCTTACATACGATCACTCTTTTTACTGTGTCTGTACTCATTCAGATGATGCGTAATAGCGCCCCTAGTGTCTGACAGTGGAAACACAGAAAATTGCGTGTTTGGCCGGGAAGCGTTTTCTCCCATATAACGGAAAATTCTGAGTTTGCCTGGGAAAGAGTTAATGGAAAAACTAAAAACCTCATATCAAGTTTCATTTTGATCTTAGCATGAAATATGACAGTCAGTGTTCTTGACCAGACATTGTCAAGATATTCAACATTAATTTTCAAAGATATTGGACGATGATATTATTTTTTAGCAGAACTGCTTTATAGATTAAATGGACTAATTTAGTAATTGACGACCTTTACAACAGAACTGAATCATTTCCATGTTATCACAGTGAAGCTGCTTTGAAACAATCTGTAGGCTATTGAATAAAGCGCTATAGAAATGAAGGTGAAATGACTTGACAAGACTCAATGGCCACATAGAATAGCCCCATACTGTATTAGAGCCTGAAACGGAGCACTAGACCGAGAGAGTACGAGAGAGAGAAATGGGGGGATAAAAGCGTACTTTCAGAAAGAGTACATAGTGCATCTGGGCTTGAGTGCAGATCCTTGATTAGCTGCTCCATTCTCAGCCCTCTCCAATACACCTGCTGCACTGATCTAGGACCAGCTGCTCTGCTCTAATATTGACACAGGTCAAGTGGCCAACTCTGCACTGCAGAGGAGTATTTGGACCAGCAGGGCTCTACAGAAGAAAGTGAGAGAGAGAGGGGAGAGGATAGGGGAGAGAAAGAGAGAGGGATAGAGAGAGGTCCTAGAATCACATCATCCTCCCAAAGTGCAGCACTGCAGCGCTCAGTCCTTAGTGCCTCCGTCACCCTCCTTAACCTACATAACCAGCCAGCCAGAGACACACAGTCATGAGTGGAAATGCCGCTAGACGTAGAGGAGGGGGGGGGGGGGGGGAGCTAAAAGAATGAAATAGAACTGAATACATGCATGGAAATATGCATGTCAACATTATGTTATCACCAACTCCCTCAGCACGATACATATCTTGATGCTATACTTGCGCCACAGGGGCTTATTTAGACCTGCTTTGAGTCTTGAAAAAAAAACTTGATTAGCATTTTTGATCATTTTCACAAATGTTTCATGGCCCCCAGAATATTGTGGTGTATGAATATCTGAATATGCTATATATTATTAGAAATAACTGATCCTCTGCTTTTAATCAACAACAAAAACGTTTTATTCTCGCTTTTACCAACACAAACATTTTGATCGTGTTTTTGTCAAAGACTATGCCTGAGCCAGAGCGATGTTTAAAACAGAGATGGAGTAGACGAGTCCATCAACAGCCCCTAAGCTTGCTCTGTCATAGCTCGTCCTGGGTTGACATTTCGTTGGGTAACATTAGGCCACATGTCCACCAAAGTGTTTTTAACTGAAAACGCCTAGCTGTGGACACTTAAAGGTGCACTATGAAGTATTTTTGCAGTAAAATATCCAAAAACCACTAGGCCTGTGTTATATATTTTGTTCAGTTGAGTTCTTACAATATCCCAAATGTTTCCAACTATTTGTAAATTGTGAGAAAATTGCTATTTTAACTAAGGAGCGGGACGTTTCAGCATAGCGTCTGAGGAAGTCGCCTGTCAATTGCGTCATGTCTGCGCTACCCTCGATTTCAGGTTATATTTGGCAGGAGCGTTTTTCTCTTAGCAGTGTGAACAAGTGAACGCACAGAGTAACGTCATAACATCATTTTAAACACACTTAAATGTATCTAATATAATTAACAGAGCTGCGTTACCTCATAATCATAACCGGAAGAGCGGATCAGTGCAGGCGCCCGGCGACTGTGTCCCTTCCCGTCATAATAAAAGTCCCGGTGTTCGCGAGGCGTGTGTTTGTTTAACAATCGCTCCAGCGGCCGTGCTCAGCTCCTCAACACTCGGTCCTGCTCTGCTTTACACTACAGTAACGTTAATAACCGCATGCATGAACATGATTTCAGCCCGAGTCCTATTTCCCACCGGCTGTGAGGTGAAGACCACATGTTCCAAGATGCTGCGCTCACACTTTGAGTCATCAAACTACGCATTTGTTTTGAATAGGCGCCCTCCAGTGGACGGAAAGTTGCATAGTGCACCTTTAAGAGCGCTTTGTAAGCACGGAATATCCACAAAAGTGTTAGTAGTATCTCATTTCACAGATAGTTTGTTTCTGTATTTTTTCTACATAAACATGTCAATACAATGTAAAGTATTTGGTCTGGCGCTTTTTTTAACTTTTTGTTCTGTCATTATGCTTGTTGTTGTCAGCTGTTGATGTTGTACTAGCAGAATGTGGCCATTGGTTGTTGTTGTATTTGTCCCACCTCTCAGTGCATGTGAAGTTTTAGCTCAAAATACCCCACGGCATGTATAAAAAGTCCCATGTGTGTGTCCCTTTAATTGCAAATGAGCTGCTGCTTTCGGCCCCCTTTCAAGAGAAGGGCAGAGCTTTAACAGCTCATGCAACAACAAAACAGGACAATCTCATGCACAGAAACTGTCAGAAGCTTGTTCAGCCTTATACACTCACCTAAAGGATTATTAGGAACACCTGATAAATTTCTCATTAATGCAATTACCTAATCAACCAATCACATGGCAGTGGACAACAGCAGAAGACCCCACCGGGTACAACTCATCTCCACTACAAATAGGAAAAAGAGGCTACAATTTGCACGTGCTCACCAAAATTGGACAGTTGAAGACTGGATAAATGTTGCCTGGTCTGATGAGTCTTGATTTTTGTTGAGACATTCAGATGGTAGAGTCAGAATTTGGCGTAAACAGAATGAGAACATGGATCCATCATGCCTTGTTCCCACTGTGCAGGCTGGTGGTGGTGGTGTAATGGTGTGGGGGATGTTTTCTTGGCACAGTTTTTTCTTGCCACACTTTAGGCCCATTAGTGCCAATTGAGCATAGTTTAAATGCCACGGCCCTGATAATTGTTTCTGACCATGACCATCCCTTTGTGACCACCATGTACCCTTCCTCTGATGGCTATTTCCAGCAGGATAATGCACCATGTCAAAAAGCTCAAATCATTTCAAATTGGTTTCTTGAACATGACAATGAGTTCACTGTACTAAAATGGCAGAAGGAGCAGAATCTCATTGAGCCCCATGTTAAAATTCCCAACTTTACAGCAGAAAAAAAAAACATCTTTACAGCCTGATACAAATTGTGGTTTTAGTCTATATGGCTTATTTTGCCCTTCATGACAACTGTGACGGGGGTGAATTTTTTTATAACTCATTCCTTTACCTTACATAAGCCTTAAAGATCTGCATAATTAAGGGTGTGGTCACTTTGAGTGACAGGTGGATAGCCATTTATTTGCCGTCTATAGTCATTGTGTCACCTCAGCTCCGCCCACATCCGGCCTCTTTGCCCATTTTCTGTTATCTGGGCGTGATGGCAGTGGCCAGCTCGTCTCTAAATTACACTTCAGAACGGCTCTACAGAATCTATGGTTGACATCATGCATCCATATATTTTTTTATCCATATAAAATATCCATATATTCTACATCCATATATTTTTTTTACAGTCTAGGGTTTTACTCAAAAGATCTGTAATAGCGCCACATTCAGTGTATTTTCAGCGCCCAAAATTTGCGTAAATTGCGTAAATTAATAAGTTATGTAATTGAAGCATGTGAAGAGCAAAAAGGAGACAAAATCTCCTATGACAACTTTTCACATATCACAACTTTTCACAAGTGCCACATATCATCAAAGGCTGAGAAAAGAACACAAAGCCGAAGACAAAACCAACAAGTAATTGCCGTCAACATTAGCTTTCTGTATGTTTACACAGCTTTTTAAAAATGTCGGGTGTGCTACAACTAAAATTGTTCCCATTTCCTGCTGCAAGAACAAAAAGCGGGTATTTCCGCCTATAGTTATACGAACTATGGAAACGTTCCTCCAGTGCGAAAGCCCCTCGTGTTGAGTGTTTCATTATTGCAACCTGCCTGTGACGGTCGGTTGTCATATCGCTAGCCATTATGATGTTAGCACTTACTGTGTGCCGTCTAACGCCTATTATACATTAACTTTCAGTCAAGGGCACCCAGAGCAGACAGTAAAACACACACACATATAAACACACCACTATCTGAACAAACACCCAGATCGGACAGAGACGCAGAGAGAGAGAGAGAGAGAGAGAGAGAGAGAGAGAGAGAGAGAGAGAGAGAGAGAGAGAGAGAGAGAGAGAGAGAGAGAGAGAGAGAGAGAGAGAGAGAGAGAGAGAGAGAGAGAGAGAGAGAGAGATCAAGAAAAGGGGGTTGTTGTAAATTAAATGGCTGGATCTTGATATTACGGTGACCATTAGACCGATGCAAGCAGATTAACATCAAAATACATCTGTTTCCCAGAATTCACAGTGTAGCCAGGACCCACTTGCCATAAGAGCAACCATTTGGCTTAATAGTCTCATTCAGCGTGTGTTTGTGTGTGTCCTTATGTTAGCAAAACAGGAAGGAAATGGTGTACTAGCCCACTCGATGCATTTCGTCTCGCAGCTCGGATGGTGAAGGCATTGCATAAATTCCATCCGAGGATAGACTAGCAACAAATGCTTCTATTTATATCCCTGAAATTTGACGGAATATGATTACAGATATAAAGTGTCTGTGTGAGTGTATGCGCGTGTCTTACATAATAAATATACTAATCTATCTGAGCGTCATCGTGCAATGCGGATTTACTCAAATCCCCTCGACAGCAGGAAGAGGAAATCAGGCCATAGACGAGCAGTGACCTTGCTTTGCTGGTCACGTGATGCATGTCGTGATGCATCTAAACTGAATATCAATGCGGATCGATGCATTTAACAGATATCTCTATCGTTAATTCAGCGACACCTGTGCTCAACCTGCAATGATTTACATTAGACGGATGGATAGAATTAACGAACAGCAGATGATGAATTAAACGCTCCATTTTCTACACATAAAAAACAAGAAAAGTCACCTAACACCATCTCCAACTGTTTCATATTTTTAGATGCTTCTTATTAACACTGAATGAATTTTACAGCGTCATGCCCTGGAAACCTGGGATCTGCTCCGGCTGCTTGCATTGTGGGCTTATCCGTCCCGTCAAACACACTCTGGGAGCTGACAAATCTGCCACAATAAACTCGGAGTTAAAGGTGAAGTGTGTATTTTTTATGTCAGTACTTTTATACCAATGCAGAAACAGCTAAAAGTTAGCAATTTGCAGGGTGACTATGGGAGACAAGGTTGGCAGCAGAATATAAATTTAGATGAAATGGTAACTGCTTTGGTGATAAACCATGATTAACTTCTCGATGTCTAGTATAACTTCATGTTTTAATTATCATTAAAACTGTATTTCAAAAAAACTCATCTGGAAATTACCGTATCAATAGCATTTCCTTTCAATCTTACCTCCATATAACGCCTATTTTATTGTAATGTTTATCTACTGTGTATTAAAGTAGTGTTTATTAGCACAGTGCTGCTTTGTTACCAGGGAAACGGCTCGATTTATGCCATTCAATAAGCTCCACCTACTGTCACAGAGTGGATTTTAAAAAAAAATATTCAGCCGGTCTCCTGATTTTGTTCAGCCTTGAAATCTAGACGCACACTTGCGGCAGCAAATCTAATTTGCAGCCAGGGTCATCTAGCAACTCTCCGTTGGATTGCGAGCTGGAACAACCAAACTCTTGTCAGGCCAATCACATCGTGTATAGAGTCGGTGGGCGGGGTTAACATAAGGACGGCAGAGTTGCGTCCTAATTGAAAACACAGAAGCTGGCGAACGGCAGTTTTTCGAATCGGCTTTGGCCGCGACTCTGGAAGACTTGGAGTTAAGCTTTTCTCTGAGAAAAGAACAAAGAACGGCACTGAAGTCATTCTTAAGAAGGGAAGATGTGTTCGGTAGGGCTGAACGATATTCTCTTTTAACATCGACATCGCGATGTGCGCGTGTGCGATAGTCACATTGCCGGAACATGCGATGTGAAGGGTCGTAGCCCATGGTGTATTAAGAGAACGGCAGCACACAGTAAACACACAGAGTTTGTTGCTGGAGTGACATGCACGTGCCTCATGCCTGCACAGTGATTGGTTCGCTGTGCCACTGCTCACCGCTCACGGCCAAACATTCACTGCTAAAATGCGCGACGAAGAGGATCCACTGCACACAAAAAAAAGAGTTTTCGTACCAGAAATCATCTTTTTGGGACTATTTCGGCTACAAAAAGGAGGATGTTGACCAAAAAGAGGTACTTTTCATGGAGTGTCAGAAAGCTGTGGCCACAAAACAAGAAAACACCACCAATTTGTCAAATCACTTAAAACGGCACCAGCTCTTTACGACGAGTACAAAGCAGGGCTCGACATTAACGCTTGTCTGGGACATGTGGGTGTTTTGAAGGGACAAGTGAAAGAGAATTTTACTTGACTGATGGACAAGAGGCTGATTAAAACAAAAAATAACTAGCGAATCACCAAAATGCAAGAATGTTTGTGCATTTATTTAGTGTAAGTGGCGATCGATTGTGGATAATAATGTATAATGAACTAACAATAATAAGCTCGCTCAGGTCACGCTCGTGCAGCCTCTCGAGGAGAAATCACAACACCAGAGCGTTTTCCTGAATACCATCACGACTGAAAATGACTGACAGTTTCATAAACAACTAATTAACATTCACTTAAAGTATCTTACATTTTAGATGCAATATTTAGTGTTTTTGTTCCATTTCAGCAGTGAAAATCGTTCACAGCAGCACCGTAAAGCGTCTCACTCACAGCAACAAGTGTGTTACTGAACGATTCAGCATTTGAATGAATCGTTTGAATGAACGACTCAGTGACTCAGTGACTTTTTGTCACTTGTAATGAAGCTTG